>NW_024880090.1:0-12500 GCF_900700415.2 Clupea harengus
ATGCAGTCCAATCTGTATCAGTTGTTGACAAATGTCAGCTTACACCAAACTTGTAATCTTTCTCTCGCTTTCTCTCTCTCTGTCTCTCAGTCACTCACTCACACACACACACACACACACACACACACACACACACACACACACACACACACACACAGACCCACACACAAACTAATAATTGTGAAATGTCAGCAGTGGATTTGGATGTTTGCTGCTGAGGAGAACTTGAATGTCATTAACTTAATCCAGATAAATTTAGAGGAAAAGTACAGCTTGGGTTCTCCTGAAATTGTGTTTGTGTGTGGATGCATGTTTGTGTAAGAAAATGTGTTGTGTTTGTCGATCAATGTTCATACAATAGTTTGATTCGGTTGGTTAATATTAATTTATGATTGGACAAAGGGGCATTCCATGAGTGGGAATATCCTGGAACAACCCCACTCTTGACTCTTCTCCGCTAGTAATCACTCTGACTCTTCTCCGCTAGTAATCACTCTGCGTTTGACATGCTTCAGCCGTGGAGTTGTACGTCATCAACATTCCATTCATTCAAAGTGAGAGAGCAGAAAGGCAGGCAGTGATTTTATGACGTTACATTTGACAGATGACAGAGAAAAGGCAGCAAATGAAGTAGGGGAGGGGAAGGGGTCTCCGGCCTCCGGCCACATCCCAGCTGTGGGGATATCTTTTACCAACCCCACTCTCACTCCTGTCTTACCGCTCAATTAGACAGGGCAGAATAAACACATTTCTGGTTCATATTTAGTTTTATACATATAACCTGTTTAAATTACCAGACGGCCTCCAATGCAATGGTTTGTATCAAAAATTGATTTATTACAATTTCCAGATAAACCAATCAACCGATCAGCATTCCAGACATAACAGAAAAGTAAGAATCAAAGAGTGAGATCTTCCTCACAGCGAGGAACCACAGAGCAAAACTAGGAGCAGAGCAGAGAGTAAGAGCAGAGAAGCTAGCTGTCGATCTAAGGACCTCATGTATCATCTACAGAGCTAGTCTAAACATTACATCATTATGGTGTGATCTTTGACTCCATCAAACAGAATAACACATGAACATGATTTCCCCCAAACAAGCGGAGAAAACCAAACATGAAGCCTGAAGTCTGTTTACTCAGTGGGGACCCTAACACTGAGGAGGGCAGACTAACACTACGCCTCTTGAGTTCAACTTAGGTATCTAATGTTACAATAGATAAATGCTAATTAATTTTAACATACTGAGACACCTTCATTCAGGATTCTAATACACATTCACTAGGAATAATCGTATTACTATGAAATATTGCTTCAACTTAATTCATCTGGCATTAATAAAGAGGCGTATTAGTTAAATCCGTCATGGAAATAGGCATATTAGTTACACACAAATTGCCACTTGGAGTACATCAGAACTGAAGAGAAGTCGTGACAGAGAACAGGATTACCAGAGCAGGGCTGCATCTCACTTCATCAACTCACTGCAATACCTCCAATAACTTGATGATGTTTGTCTTTTCACCTCTACAATCAAACATATAATAGACTGTCATTTCAGTGGCTTCCTTTAGAGACACAATGTATTTAGTGTGTGTGAGAAAAATAATTAGTACACTATATGCCTGGTTGTGACAAAAGTTGATTGTCTATATTCACCGTAATGTGCATTTAATGGGCATGTATGTAAATGCTTGTATCCATGAGTGTTGTTACTTGTTAACTCAGAGTGTCTGCTAAATAAGAGTATGGCATTATTTCAAAATATATAAATATTGGACCGCACCAATTCCAACAAATATATGTTCCTCTACCTACAGAACAGGTATGGCGCACATGTCATATTAACAGCATGACCAGATGAAAATGTACACATACAAAAAAATGTACTAACCAAAGTTACCCAAAATTCGCTAGTTAACTGTGAACAGTCGACATAATTTTTGCTTTATACAGTGATAGTAATTCATAGTCTCGGTTTTAATGTGTTAGGCCCTGGTGATTTGTGCATTATGGCGTCAACAAGAAAAAATAATGCTGCTGGAGCTAGCAAGGTACAGAGTAATGCTGGGGCTAGCAAAGAAGATAGTGAAAATGTGTTAGCATCTATGCAACAGTCCTTGGAGAAAGCTATGGTGGAGATGGGAAGAGTTGGAAAGCTCCTAACGTCATTGCAAGCAGATATATCCGAAATTAAAGATGCCAATGTTGGACTACGAACAGATATGGACAGTGTCCTGCTCCGGTTGAATGAAGCAGAAAACCGAATTTCTCAGCTAGAGGATGAGAAGCATGACCTCCGCCAAAAAGTGGATAAGACTGCCATGAAGTGTGAGGACCTACACCAGGCTGTTGAAGACGCTGCCAACAGAGACAGACGCCAAAATCTGCGACTCATAGGTCTGAAAGAAAAGTTGGAAAACGGTAAACCGTCAGAATGTGTGAAGAAGATCATCTCCGAAGCTCTTGGGATTGAACTGGATGGATCACAGCTACAGCGAGTGCACCGCGCTCCGGTAGCAATACCTAAAGAGGGTTCCAGACCTATAATAATTCGATTTCTCAGTTTCTTGGAAAGAGAGAGGGTGTTGGCGGCCGCAAAGAAAACGTACAATAACAAAGAAGAGGTCGTCTGGAAAGGGTGCAAGCTGTCATTTTTCCCTGACATGACGAGGGAGACTGCGGAGAAGAGGAGAAAGTTCAAGGATTTACGAATTCGGCTACACGGGCTTGATGTGCGTTTCACCCTAGCTTATCCAGCGGAGATGCGCTTTACATGGCGGGGGAAAAGAATGAAGTTCACTGACGACAGAGAGGCTATGGACTTTCTTAACAAAGAGTCGGAAAAGCAGAGATCACCGGACGGGATGCCTGTGCAGGAGCCTGGCGACTAGGAACCTAACCTAGGACAGTGATTCAGCTGAAATTCGGATACGATGGCAAAAGTGGACATAGTCAGTGGGCTATAAGGTTGGGGAACTTTTCTTTTTTCTCACGCCAGTATTTTTTTTTCCTTTTCTCCGGCAAACAGATCATTTGCCATAATCAAAGACGCAGTGAGTAAATTAGCCATACTTATTGTGCTTTCTTTTCTCCGAATTTTCATTTGGGTCTGAAATAAATGGTTTGTTAAGATTAGGTATAGGCTAACTTTGACTAGCCACTAGGCTAATTTGTAACTAGGCTATGTCCTTTATAGGGATTTGTGATATTTTTTTCTAGACTGTTAAGAAACGGACGCTTTGATGGGATTGATGGTGGGGGGTGGGGGTTCTGATGATGACCACTTCAATGTGCCTCATGGACCGGTTGTGTGGAGGGTCTCTCAAGGCAGAGAGAGGGGTATATGGGGTGGGTATGGGGATATTTTCTATGTTCCCTGTTCTAAAGGGGTTTATGAATGTAGGTTACTGTGTGTTATTATTGTTGATTAGCAGCTGGGCAGCACCCCCTCTTTTTTCATTTACCCATATCTGTTTTAAGGGCCTCTTAGTCTATATAGGCCTGCACCTGTCGAGAAATGTCATATCAATATGGCAGTCACAATATCCATTTCTTAAATTATGAGTAACTGTGTAAGAATAGTGTCTTGGAATGTTAATGGATTAAAAAATCCCATTAAGAGAAAGAAATGTTTATCATATCTCAAGTCTCAACAAGTCCACATTGCATTTATACAAAGAGATATGACTGAGTCAGAGGCTGTTAAATTAAAGAGAGACTGGGTTGGCCAGATATATCATAGCTCATACTCTAGTAAAAAACATGGAGTAGCTATTTTGGTGCACAAGAATCTGAATTTTCTACTTATAAAAGAGCAAAAGGATGAAGAAGGCAGAGTGATATACGTAGAAGCTAAGATTAATGGAGTAAAAATCAATTTATGCAATATCTATGCTCCAAATGGGGAGGACCCAGGTTTCTTCCATAAAATAAAAAACTAGCAGGAAATGTTGGTGATGGGTATACGATTATAGCTGGGGACTTCAATCAGGTTTTAGATGGAGCCTTAGATAAAACCACTTTTTCTAATAACATACCCAAAGATAGAATGGCCATTGAGTTGCTGATGGAGGATATAGGTTTGACAGATATATGGAGGTTGGTTAACCCAAAAGACAGAGAATATACATTTTATTCACACAACCATAAATCTCACTCCAGGATAGATTATTTTTTGATTAGCAAAGATCTGGTTAACAGTGTTTCTGACTGCTCAATAGGTCCGATAGCACTGACTGATCATGCGATCGTGCACTTAGGTCTGGTAATGGGGCAAGATGGAAACAAAGGAAGTAGGTGGAGAATGAATGTATCTCTGCTTCAGGACCCAATATTCAGTAGTGAAATTAAAGAAGAACTTGACTTTTTTTCTCTGTGAATATGGGCACAACAGATAGAGTGGGGACAGTTTGGGAAGCCTCTAAAGCTTATATCAGGGGCAAGATTATAGCACATTCAAGTAAGAAAAAAAGAGAGGAAAGGCAACGATTAAAAAAACTAGAGTCTCAACTTAAGGATCTGGAGAACGCTCTGGCTGAGAAACATAGTGATCTTCTACTGAAACAAGTATGTGACTTGAAATTTCAAATAAATGAAATATACAATAAAAAGGCAGAGTATGCCCTGTTTAGACTTAAAGGCAATTTCTATGAGAGTGGGGAAAAATCTAGCAAATTATTAGCCAGACAACTACGCCAGAAAGAGGCTAGTTACGCCATACCAGCTGTTAAAAATTCTAAAGGGGAGTTGATGATGAACACTAGTGATATTAACAAAGTGTTTGCAATTTTTATAACCAGTTATACAAATCCGAGGTTAACCCAGGGAGGAGTGACTATGATGCTTTTTTCTCCAAGATTGAAATGCCAGAAATATCAGAGGATCAGAAGGAGTCATTGGACCGTCCTATATCAGTAGATGAAGTCAAAAGGGCCATTTCATCTATGAGGGTTGGGAGATCGCCTGGGTTGGATGGTTTCGGATCGGAATATTACAAGGAATATAGTGACAAACTGGCTCCCATCTTAACAGAAGTGTATAAGGAATCTTTCTCAGTTGGAAACCTGCCAAATACCTTTAATGAAGCTCTGATATCTTTAATTCTTAAAAAAGATAAAGACCCTACTGATCCAGGGAGTTTTAGACCAGTCAGTCTTATTAATGTGGACTGTAAGATCATAACAAAAGTTCTCGCTACTAGACTAGAAAACATCTTACCACAAATAGTACATCCCGATCAAGTAGGCTTCATAAAAGGCAGGTCATCTACAGATAATGTTAGACGTTTACTACACCTCATGCAGATTAATCATAATAAAAAAACACCAATAGCCGCCATATCTTTGGATGCCCAAAAGGCATTCGATAGAGTGGAATGGAGCTATCTGCACTACACTCTTCGAAAATTTGGATGTGGAGACAGATTTATCAAGTGGGTGAATGTAATTTATTCTGACCCAAGGGCGGCAGTACTGACAAATGGCATGATATCCCTTTCTTTAAATTGACACGTGGAACTAAGCAAGGAGATCCTCTCAGTCCTCTGCTTTTTACACTATTTCTGGAACCCCTAGCTATTGCAATTAGGGCCGAGAGCAGCATTAAAGGGGTCTCACATGGGGAAGAGGAACACAAAATGTTCCTCTATGCAGACGATATTTTATTGGTTATTGAGGACCCTCTACTGTCTATACCTCATCTTCTGGCATCAATAGAGTCTTTTTCAAAACTGTCAGGCTATAAAATAAATTGGCAGAAATCGGAATGTATGCCGATATCGAAAGGATGCAGTCAATCAATATTTACCAAATTTCAGTTTAAGTGGGTCCAAACTGGATTGAATATTTAGGTATAAGATTGTGTCCAGAGTTGGAAAACATAATTAATATTAACATGTCCCCTTTAATACAGAAAATTAAGCTGAATTTGGACAAATGGAAACTACTTAAACTGAAAATTTGGTAAATATTGATTGACTGCATCCTTTCGATATCGGCATACATTCCGATTTCTGCCAATTTATTTTATAGCCTGACAGTTTTGAAAAAGACTCTATTGATGCCAGAAGATGAGGTATAGACAGTAGAGGGTCCTCAATAACCAATAAAATATCGTCTGCATAGAGGAACATTTTGTGTTCCTCTTCCCCATGTGAGACCCCTTTAATGCTGCTCTCGGCCCTAATTGCAATAGCTAGGGGTTCCAGAAATAGTGTAAAAAGCAGAGGACTGAGAGGATCTCCTTGCTTAGTTCCACGTGTCAATTTAAAGAAAGGGATATCATGCCATTTGTCAGTACTGCCGCCCTTGGGTCAGAATAAATTACATTCACCCACTTGATAAATCTGTCTCCACATCCAAATTTTCGAAGAGTGTAGTGCAGATAGCTCCATTCCACTCTATCGAATGCCTTTTGGGCATCCAAAGATATGGCGGCTATTGGTGTTTTTTTATTATGATTAATCTGCATGAGGTGTAGTAAACGTCTAACATTATCTGTAGATGACCTGCCTTTTATGAAGCCTACTTGATCGGGATGTACTATTTGTGGTAAGATGTTTTCTAGTCTAGTAGCGAGAACTTTTGTTATGATCTTACAGTCCACATTAATAAGACTGACTGGTCTAAAACTCCCTGGATCAGTAGGGTCTTTATCTTTTTTAGAATTAAAGATATCAGAGCTTCATTAAAGGTATTTGGCAGGTTTCCAACTGAGAAAGATTCCTTATACACTTCTGTTAAGATGGGAGCCAGTTTGTCACTATATTCCTTGTAATATTCGATGCAAACCATCCAACCCAGGCGATCTCCCAACCCTCATAGATGAAATGGCCCTTTTGACTTCATCTACTGATATAGGACGTCCAATGACTCCTTCTGATCCTCTGATATTTCTGGTCATTTCAATCTTGGAGAAAAAGCATCATAGTCACTCCTCCCTGGCGTTAACCTCGGATTTGTATAACTGGTTATAAAATTTGCAAACACTTTGTTAATATCACTAGTGTTCATCATCAACTCCCCTTTAGAATTTTTAACAGCTGGTTATGCGTAACTAGCCTCTTTCTGGCATAGTTGTCTGGCTAATAATTTGCTAGATTTTTCCCCACTCTCATAGAAATTGCCTTTAAGTCTAAACAGGGCATTACTCTGCCTTTTTATTGTATATTTCATTTATTTGAAATTTCAAGACACATACTTGTTTCAGTAGAAGATCACTATGTTTCTCAGCCAGAGCGTTCTCCAGATCCTTAAGTTGAGACTCTAGTTTTTTTTAATCGTTGCCTTTCCTCTCTTTTTTTCTTACTTGAATGTGCTATAATCTTGCCCTGATATAAGCTTTAGAGGCTTCCCAAACTGTCCCCACTCTATCTGTTGTGGTCCATATTCACAGAGAAAAAAAAGTCAAGTTCTTCTTTAATTTCACTACTGAATATTGGGTCCTGAAGCAGAGATACATTCATTCTCCACCTACTTCCTTTGTTTCCATCTTGCCCCATTACCAGACCTAAGTGCACGATCGCATGATCAGTCAGTGCTATCGGACCTATTGAGCAGTCAGAAACACTGTTAACCAGATCTTTGCTAATCAAAAATAATCTATCCTGGAGTGAGATTTATGGTTGTGTGAATAAAATGTATATTCTCTGTCTTTTGGTTAACCAACCTCCATATATCTGTCAAACCTATATCCTCCATCAGCAACTCAATGGCCATTCTATCTTTGGGTATGTTATTAGAAAAAGTGGTTTTATCTAAGGCTCCATCTAAAACCTGATTGAAGTCCCCAGCTATAATCGTATACCCATCACCAACATTTCCTGCTAGTTTGTTTATTTTATGGAAGAAACCTGGGTCCTCCCCATTTGGAGCATAGATATTGCATAAATTGATTTTTACTCCATTAATCTTAGCTTCTACGTATATCACTCTGCCTTCTTCATCCTTTTGCTCTTTTATAAGTAGAAAATTCAGATTCTTGTGCACCAAAATAGCTACTCCATGTTTTTTACTAGAGTATGAGCTATGATATATCTGGCCAACCCAGTCTCTCTTTAATTTAACAGCCTCTGACTCAGTCATATGAGTCTCTTGTATAAATGCAATGTGGACTTGTTGAGACTTGAGGTATGATAAACATTTCTTTCTCTTAATGGGATTTTTTAATCCATTAACATTCCAAGACACTATTCTTACACAGTTACTCATAATTTAAGAAATGGATATTGTGACTGCCATATTGATATGACATTTCTCGACAGGTGCAGGCCTATATAGACTAAGAGGCCCTTAAAACAGATATGGGTAAATGAAAAAGAGGGGTGCTGCCCAGCTGCTAATCAACAATAATAACACACAGTAAACTACTTTCATAAACCCCTTTAGAACAGGGAACATAGAAAATAATCCCATACCCACCCCATATACCCCTCTCTCTGCCTTGAGAGACCCTCCACACAACCGGTCCATGAGGCACATTGAAGTGGTCATCATCAGAACCCCCACCCCCCCACCATCAATCCCATCAAAGCGTCCGTTTCTTAACAGTCTAGAAAAAAAATATCACAAATCCCTATAAAGGACATAGCCTAGTTACAAATTAGCCTAGTGGCTAGTCAAAGTTAGCCTATACCTAATCTTAACAAACCATTTATTTCAGACCCAAATGAAAATTCGGAGAAAAGAAAGCACAATAAGTATGGCTAATTTACTCACTGCGTCTTTGATTATGGCAAATTATCTGTTTGCCAGAGAAAAGGAAAAAAAATACTGGCGTGAGAAAAAAGAAAAGTTTCTCAACCTTATAGCCCACTGACTATGTCCACTTTTGCCATCGTATCCGAATTTCAGCTGAATCACTGTCCTAGGTTAGGTTCCTAGTCTCCAGGCTCCTGCACAGGCATCCCGTCCGGTGATCTCTGCTTTTCCGACTCTTTGTTAAGAAAGTCCATAGCCTCTCTGTCGTCAGTGAACTTCATTCTTTTCCCCCGCCATGTAAAGCGCATCTCCGCTGGATAAGCTAGGGTGAAACGCACATCAAGCCCGTGTAGCCGAATTCGTACATCCTTGAACTTTCTCCTCTTCTCCGCAGTCTCCCTCGTCATGTCAGGGAAAAATGACAGCTTGCACCCTTTCCAGACGACCTCTTCTTTGTTATTGTACGTTTTCTTTGCGGCCGCCAACACCCTCTCTCTTTCCAAGAAACTGAGAAATCGAATTATTATAGGTCTGGAACCCTCTTTAGGTATTGCTACCGGAGCGCGGTGCACTCGCTGTAGCTGTGATCCATCCAGTTCAATCCCAAGAGCTTCGGAGATGATCTTCTTCACACATTCTGACGGTTTACCGTTTTCCAACTTTTCTTTCAGACCTATGAGTCGCAGATTTTGGCGTCTGTCTCTGTTGGCAGCGTCTTCAACAGCCTGGTGTAGGTCCTCACACTTCATGGCAGTCTTATCCACTTGTTGGCGGAGGTCATGCTTCTCATCCTCTAGCTGAGAAATTCGGGTTTCTGCTTGATTCAACCGGAGCAGGACACTGTCCATATCTGTTCGTAGTCCAACATTGGCATCTTTAATTTCGGATATATCTGCTTGCAATGACGTTAGGAGCTTTCCAACTCTTCCCATCTCCACCATAGCTTTCTCCAAGGACTGTTGCATAGATGCTAACACATTTTCACTATCTTCTTTGCTAGCCCCAGCATTACTCTGTACCTTGCTAGCTCCAGCAGCATTATTTTTTCTTGTTGACGCCATAATGCACAAATCACCAGGGCCTAACACATTAAAACCAATACTATGAATTACTATCACTGTATAAAGCAAAAATTATGTCGACTGTTCACAGTTAACTAGCGAATTTTGGGTAACTTTGGTGGGGTTTGGGAAAACTCCAACTATGCAACCATCTTGCTTGGTGATCTCACGTGACTCCCCAGACTCTTTATTAAAGTATATGATATCAGACTCTATACAGAACTAAAGATGTGATATTGAGTGCATACATGTGTGTCTGTGTGTGTTTCTATGTCTGTGTCTCTCAGTCTATTTTTGTCTATGTGTGTTTGTTTGTGTGTGTGTGAATGAGTGGGGTAGGTAGGATCTAAAACAAGTAAGCAGTCAGAGTTAGGACAAACACAGACACACGCTTTTTAGAGATTAAATGCCACATCAGTTTGTCATTTCTAAATCAATCAAGACACAAAAATGAAATAAAATAAGAGTGACTGGTGAGTGAGTGAGTGACACTGGTAAAACACACACACACACACACACACACACAGACACAGAGACAGAGAGATTCACATCCATTTCCCTCTTTTATTCCCCAGCATATTTTGAACAGTTTAACAATGATGCTCAATTAACCTTAGTCTCCATAGTAACATGTTTATCAACATGTTATAGGCTCAATAATTATACATTAATTATCAATATTTTCCATCCAAGCACAGGGGTGTTTGAACAGGAGTGTGTAATTCTTCTACAAACTCTGGTGATCCTGTAGGATTAGGAGGTCATGTGATCTGGCACAGGTACCCCTTTTCCACCAAAGCCGGGCCGGTGCTGGTTCTGGGCTGGTTACAATTCTGGAACCAGTTCTTCGGTTTTCCACACAAATAAAGCTGGCTCCGGTTCCAAAAAGCAGGTTCCAAGTCAGCACCAGCTTTTAGGTGGGCCAGAAACAAGAACCGGTGACGTCGGGTTCGTCCCGAGGTTATGGGCGGAGCTACCACACCAGAAACAGACATTTCCACCACCATTTTTTTCCACCGTCAACCAAGAGGATGAGTGAAAACGGTGAAAACATAAATAAAAAATCCATCCAGCAGTGGATCACCGATGAAATGAAAACATTGATAGCGATTTGGTCATCAACAGAAATGCAAGACAAACTTGGGGAGGCAGTAAGGAAAGCTAAAATATATGAGGAAATAGGGGGAGAGTTGGAGATGGCGGGGTTCAAAAGGACAACAGACCAAGTAACAAACTCATTTAAAAAAAATAAAGAAAGCTTTCATCCATCAAAATGTGTTAGTTTGTTTGCATCGTATACAGTAACTCTTTCAATCTATCTTGTTTTTGTTGTGTGATGTCACACCTAAGATTAGCTGTTGACTAAGCAAATTCAAGTAGCAGCTAGCTAACTAGCATTAGCTGTTAGCTGTCGTGAGGTACTGCTACAGTTGTTGTGGCAACTGGTAAGTAGGTAGTAGCTAGTCTACTTGTGTAAAGATATATGTATTGTTTATGTAATCACTTATATATGTATTGTTTATGTAATCACTTTTATATATCCAACCCAAATGCTTTGGCAATACTAGTCTACAACGTTATGGTCATGCCAATAAAGCTTCTTTTGAATTTAATTGAATAGTCAACTCCCGTCATGAACTGCATTGTCACTCGTTTGATCTACGTGGGGAAATATAGAAAAACCCGTTGCCAAGTAAACAGAACATTAACTTAAGCTCGTATGGTACGACATGGTATTAAAAATACATAATAGAAGAAGTTTTATCGAAATTTGTTTGCCTTCTCCCAGGAATAAAACCACTCGTGAATAACTAGTAACCTAGTGATAACATTCCAAAATGTTCAGCTAGGACAACGGAGGCGTATGACGTGATTTAAAGACGTAGCTAGCCCTACTCTGGCTCTCGATCGGTGGAAAAATCGAGCTGGTTCTTAGATAAGAACCAGCACGGAACCGCATAAGCACCAGCACTGAACCAGCACCGGCCCGGCTTTGGTGGAAAAGGGGTAAGGGACACTGAGGAGGAACTCCAGAATACAAAATGAAACCCAAACCCAGGATAGAGGGGCTCAGTGAATGTGGAGTGGAATGTGTGCAGGAGGGTGAGTGTGTCAGAGGAGACGCTGTAGAAGGACAGAGTGCCTGCTGGCCAGTCCAGGTACACTCCTACTCTGCTGGAGTAGGAGGAGTAGGAGGAGGGGGAAGGTATGGCAGTCCTCTTATCATTGTGCAAGGCAGAGTAACTGTTACCAGAGCATTCCAGACTCCAGGACTTGTCATTGTGTCCAAACCAGCTGTCATAACTCCCCCCTTTCCTCTCCATGCTCTTATATGCCACTGCTATATAAACCGTACCACCACTCCACTCAGCCTCCCAGTAGCAGCGTCCAGACTGACCCTCTCTACACAGCACCTGATTATGGGAGTTAAATCTCTCTGGGTGGTCAGGATACGGCTGATCCTCACTCCCATGTGTCACCTTTCTGTTCCCCTCAGAGAGAGAGAGACGTCTGTATGCTGTGTTTGGGTCCAGTGTGAGCTCACAGGCATCTGCAGACAAGAGGAGAGAACATACTCAGCAGAATAAGGGGGAGGGAAAGGGACTATTCACACCCCCCATCCCACCACACCCGACCCCACCCCACCCCCCACACACACACACACACACAGATGTTCAGATATACACCTCTCCCTGCTTACACACAACCAAACGCATGCTCGAACAAACATACACACATC
>NW_024880090.1:17500-35825 GCF_900700415.2 Clupea harengus
GTTCCACGAAAGTTCTCCAGCGTTTAAATTAAACGTTGAAGAACGCTAATCTCCATGAGAACTTTTGTGCATGTTCAAAACGTTTTATTTGGACCAGCGTTCTCCTCCGATCACCGACGATTACCGACGATTACAGCGTTCACCAGCTTTCACACAAAGCTCTTCTGGCGCAATACCAGCGACCATGCAGGATTACCAACGTTTCCTCTAACATCATAGAATGTTGACCAGAACGTCATGGTGTGACGGGGCCTTGAGTGAGTGAGTGAGTGGGTGCATGTGGGTGTGTGTGTGCGCATATGTTAGAGTGTGTGTATTGAGGGAGTGGAGAGTTCTGGAGAGATTTTTGGAATGTGTGTGTATGATGTACGTGTGGGTGTAGAAAAAATGATTTGTGTATATTTTTGTGTGCGTGTTTAAAGGATTAAATGTACTTGTGTGTGTAATTTTGTCTGTGTGTGTCCTTGTTCATGTGTGATACTGTTTGTGTTGGTTATCCTGGACTCATTCATGTGTGTTAGAGGGAGTGTGTGTGTGTGTGTCAGGAAGTAGTATAGGTGTGTAAATGAAGTAGAGTGTGTGTAAATAAGTGTGTTTCTCTCTGTCTATCTATGTGTGTGTGTGTGTGTGTGTGTGTGTGTGTGTGTGTTTCTCTCCCTCTCTCTCTGTATGGTTGTGAGTGTATATGTGACCTTGTTTATGTGATACAGTTTGTATTAATCATGATCCTGTGTGTGTTAGATGTGTATATCTTTTTGTGTGTGATTGCATGACTAAATATACTTGTGTTTCTATCTTTATGTGTGTGTGTCCTTGTTTAGTGTGTGATAATGTTTGTGTTGGTCATCCTGGACTCATTCCTGATTGTGTGTGTGTGTGTGCGTTTCCTGGTATCATGCCATGGAGTGAAGTGGAGTTGGTGTGTGTGTGTGTGTGTGTGTGTGTGTGTGTGTGTGTGTGTGTGTGTGTGTGTGTGTGTGCGTGTGTGTGTGTGTGTGTGTGTGTAGGTCTGTCAGGTCAGGAAGGCAGGAACAAGCATATGTGAAATGTCTTCACTCACACACACAAACAGTCACACACAGACTAGCAGGCCAGTCAAAACGTAAGGACACTACCCTTAGGGTAGGCATCACAGACCAAACACTGCCAGGCTTGGTTAAGTAAGTGTCAGAGATCAATTCTGTTCAACTTCATTGTCCTGATGACACATGTCATGATAACCTTATGGCAGTAAGCTGGCATCAGCTTTCAGGGCCAGACACTGCAGTTGCTCAGCAGCAGCTGTATGAGCTGGGAGTCGACTTGATCACATTCATGTTCATGTTTTAGAATTATCACAAGTCAAATGGCATCAGAAAATGACCAAGTGAAAACAAAGAAACATCAGCCTCCAGTACTGAAGGGACACTGATGGCACACGCATGATCACAGGCACTGCTAAACCTATAAACATACAAAACCTCCTTCTCTTTTTCATTCACACACACACACACACACACCTCAATGTTTCTGTGTTAATACACAAACATGTGTATCTATTTTTTCAGGGAAAAATTAATAAAATCACTCACATTTTCTCAGTCCTGGTTTAATCCAGCACTCTCCTCCATGGTCACACCTCAAAAGATAAGGGGAGAAGAAAATACAGTTGAGGCACAAAACTGTGAGTTTAGCATGTGAACTCATTTGTTATCAGTGTATCATTTTAATCAAGCAAAACTATGTACGTTTTCTAGATCAACAGGGAAAAACTAAGCATGAAATACAAAAATAGTAATATATTTCATAGCCTGGTTATTTTTTCTGGGATATTTTTTTAGGACAGATGTCATATATCCCCTCCCTCTGCAGCTAGATCATGGACTTCCTCAATAGCAGAGCAGAATCTGTCAGCATTGGACCTCTCTCCTCAAAGACACTAATCATGAACACTGCGGCCCTCAAGATTGTGTGCTGAGCCTAGGGCTGAACGATTTGGGAAAATAATCTAATTGCGATTTTTTACCAAAATATTGCGATTGCGATTTAATATGCGATTTTTTTTTTATCCTCTTTTTTTTCCCAACAAAACGTAATGAATGCTTTAAATATGACCAACACAATATTAGATACATTTAGTGTAAAATATTCTTTCCCACATTTTACATTTTTATTTAACTGCTCATTACAGAAAGAACAACAAATCGGTGGCTTTGCCACTGTGCATTTAAGTAATTTAAAAAAAGTAATTTTAAGTATAAACACTAGGCATGCACTTTTTAAACACTGTTTGCAAAATGTACCATCTTAAAAAATAAAAAATAAAAAAATTAATCTTTTTTTTTTTTTTTTTAGACCACGTTTTTTAATCGCGAACGTTGCGGTTAGAAAATCGCGTTCTATCATATCGCGATTAAATCGCAAATGCAATTAATCGTTCAGCCCTAGCTGAGCCCCCTGCTCTACACACTCTTCACATATGATTGCACTGCCTCCTATGAGAGCAACTCCATCATCAGGTTTGCTGATGACACCAATGTCATAGGCTTGATCACTGGTGGTGATGAGACAGCGTACAGGAGTGAGGTGTCAAGCTGAGAGACATGGTGCCATCAACCAACCTTTCCCTCAATGTCAGCAAAACTGAAGAGAAGACTGTGGATCAGAGGAGAAGGAACAGAGGACCAACATCATCAGTTACTTCACATAGACGTGTCTGCACTGGTGAAGGTGGGCACAATTTAATTCCTAGGAGTTCACATCAGTGAGGACCTCACATGGTCATAGAGTAGAGACCAGCAAATCAAGAAAGAAAAGGAGCAGCTGTACTTCCTCAGGAAACTGAGGAGGCCACCCAGTATCCTTACAAACTTCTACCAGATGCACTATTGAGAGTATGCTAACAAACAGGCTGACCGTGTGGTATGACAACAGCACTGCTCAGAACCATCAAAGAGTCATCAAGACAGCAGATAAGGAGCTCCACTCTCAACCCTGGAGCTCACTTACAACCAGAGTCTGCAGGCAAGGCCTGAGGCATAGTAAAGGACCCCACCGATCCCATGCTGTTATGTCCCTGTGTGTGTTTCTGCTTGTTTTGTGCTTGATTGCTCTTGTGTTTGCAGTTCCTTGTTTATGTGTGTGTTTTCCAGGATGTCCTATAGGCTGATGACACCTAATTGACAACACCTCTGCCTGCTGATGTTTCAATGGGGTTCCACCCTTTGTAAACACACTCTTCCAGTTTGTGAGACTCAGAAACTAGACAAGGCCAAAGCGTGCGGATTTAGACATGCCATTATCAGTCTGTTTTGGACCAGATACTGTAAATGTTCTGTTTCCTAGTTTCGTATGTCTTAGGTGTAATACAATCTTTACATGTTCACAGGCTCTGTGTCAACATATGTTTTGCCCACAGTGCAGTCTCTCTCTTTTGTTATTGCCTCTGACCCTACACAGGGGTGTAACACAAGCATAGATAATTTACCCAGTTTACCCAGACAGTCTGTCAGGTGGGACTGCAGTGTGAACAGTTCCTGCTGGAAGGAGAGAAGTGGAGAGAGGAAAATGGGAAGAAGGAGTGTAACAACGCTGTTGCTATGGGCACCAGAGCAGAGTCGACCCACCCATAGCACTGCTGGGAATTTTTGGTTGAGACAGACGTCTTACAGCAGCACTGACTGCCATCAGCCCTGGCTTCAGCATGCTGTGACTTGAGAGAAGATGAGGGTTATAGAAGTGGCTGCTGACTGGTGATACTAGCAGGACATGTGCACCCATGACTTCTTGGAGTTTAGGAAGAGGAGCAACATGCACATCCATGTAGGAATAGAAAGAAGATGCACCTCCAGCAGTCCAGATGTGGTGCTCTTAGTGAAAAGAGTTTGCCCATCCGCTCCATTAAAATCTTCCTCCACACCCCCTGAGCCTTGGTGCCCTCGGCACATGTTTAAAATTACACCCAGATAAACACCCAGCACTCACCTGAAAGTCTCTAGTTTACAGTTCGGATCATTCAGTCTGTCTGTGAGCTCTGTGACCCCTGAGTCTCCTGGGTGATTGTAGCTCAGATCCAGCTGTTTCAGGTAGAAGGGGTTTGATTTGAGGGCAGAGGCCAAGAAAGAACATCCCTGGTGTGTGATGAGACAACCAGACAGTCTGAAACAAGAGATCATTTCCCCTCATTATTAGAGAAGGGAATGCATTACGCAAGACATTTGCAAATTCAGCCATTTTGTCTGTCAAAATCCCACAAATGTATTTGTGAAAAA
Source organism: Clupea harengus (assembly GCF_900700415.2). Taxonomy (NCBI): domain Eukaryota; kingdom Metazoa; phylum Chordata; class Actinopteri; order Clupeiformes; family Clupeidae; genus Clupea; species Clupea harengus. The sequence goes on from NW_024880090.1 coordinate 21,751, forward strand.
CAATTTACTTTGAGAGCAGATACATTACTAAAAACATCCATAAACTGACTCAGTCTGCTTCAAAACCCAGCTGAGGAATAATTCCAAGAGGTTGAAGAACGAACAGTTTACAGAGATTCCATTCAGAACTAAAGTCTTATTCATGTCTTATTATTCTACTCAGATGCCTTTATGTTTCTTAGAATTAGAAGTAGGGTAAGCAGATATCTGTGTGTTCCTGAATGTACCATTTATATCTGTGTGCCTCTGTGTTTCTCAGTGAAAAGGACTGGGGTGTTCTGGTTATGTCTTGAAGGTCATAGGGTCTCTCTAACTCCTGAGTCTGGACCGAGGGTGGCCCATGTGATCTGAGCTCTGTGATGAACTCTCCTCTCCTTTCAACTGATAAAATACTTCAAGTCGTGTTCCCTGTCTAGTTAGAGAAGCTGGTGAATCTTTGTGTGAAGCCATGCTCTCTCTCCCTTGATGTGCCTCATTGTTCCTGATTTTTTTTACCATTGCCTGACTGAGGTCTCCGTTCCTGTGGTATACAATTACTAATATAACATAACTTGGCGTCCTTGGGGAACCTCTCTGTCTGAGAAATTTTCATTACGGGTTAACAGACTTTTACTACAAACAATACAAATGGGACACTTTGTATCAGTTCTACTTAAACACTACACATGTTCTTACAGTAATGAATGAAAACACATAATGAAAACTGATTACATGTTTTCTGGCTGACTCTTGATAGGCAGCAATTATACAAGTCCACAACAATTCTGACCTACACTGATTGACTGGTCAATCTATACCATGGGTCAAGATGATTATAATTATCCCCTGAAGAAATATAACTTTAAGAACACACTCTGAATCCATTTACTGACCATCTACACCCAAGCATTTGAGAATATGTGTTTAACCTTCATTACACCATTACAACTACTTCGTGTACCAGGAGACATTAATAGGTGGCAGGAGTGTCCTGTCACTTTCTGCAAAATGCAGATGGTTTTGTAGACAGAAGTGTGAGCAGTTCATGGACAGCAAACTAATCTAGCACATGCATCAAAAGCTCCAATCAGGAGTGATACTAGATACTAGAATGAAAGTCAAACACCAACCTTAGTTTCTGTAGTATACAGTGAGGGCTACTTAGTCCTGCAGAGAGAAGCTGGATTCCAGCATCCTTCAGGTCATTGTTTGTGAGGTCCAGTTCTGTCAGGGACAACGAAGACTGCAGGGCAGAGGCTACAGCCTTACAGGATTCCTCTGTTAGCTTACAGTCAGCAAGACTGCGTAGAGTGAGAGGTAAAGAGACAGAGAGTAGAACATGGCATGGTAGCATGGATAAAAACAATACTGTTCAGAAGTTTAGAATGACACAGAAATTGACACTTTATCCATAAAAAAGGAGCAAAATTAACAGGAATATAGTTAAGCAGAGCTGCCAACATTGTGTTTCAGAAAGTAGTAGCAAGACGAGCGGAGCGAGGTGGAAATGTTTTAGGCCTCAGCGGCCCCCAGAAGCCAGAGACTTTACGTGATCTGAGATGCAATCTAGGTCATATTAGGACATGTTTTTCTGTAAAAAATTGCAGTATTTTGAGTGTATAATTCTTCTTTTCCCTGTACTGTTGCACACAATTATACACAGACATACACAAAAAGGTGTTTTATTACCCAAACACATGAAATAATACTGAATTACCAAATACAGTACTGACACTGTAGTGTCAGATGGTGGTCACTAAGCACTGAACATTAGAGCAACATTAGAGTTCAACCTAAAATAAATATTAATATTTCTCTACTGATCTGTGCTATACATGTAATTTCTGTATGATTACAATCATTGTAAGCATTATTATTAAGCATTTGATTTTTACAATCAAAATCGCTGAATTTGCGCATGCCCTGTTCAAACAGAACGGAGATACGCGAGGTGAGACAGTGACGAGCTGCGCCTCATCTCAGATTGTGCAATCCCTCACAAACTGGGATGAGCGCATGCCTTTAGCTTTCTCATTGTCTGTCACCACTGTAATATTTAGATAGATAGATACTTTATTCATCCCGAGAGAAATTTTGGAAATTTGTAGGCACATTTATTATATGTCCCTTCTATCCATAGAATAGGTCATGTATTTCACGTAGTGAAGAACCTATTTAGCAGTGAAAAAGCACAGAGGGGAGGCAAACATTACCTCTGCCTCAATGAAGGGGGCGTGCGAGAGCCTGGAAACTGGATTTTCAATCGAAACGTGAAGTGATAAATAATGGGAAACCAATGCCGGAGCTAAAAGGTTTGTTTCAAACGACGGACAGAAGATAACACGATCGACTACTCAGATTGAAAGCCAAATTGCTTTTTGGAACCTCAAGAATTGATTTGGCTTTGGACGAACACCGGCGACTAAATATTAACAAGGGGGGGGGGGGGGCTTCTCACCCCCTCATTCGCTAACATTACATTGATAACAGCCCTTCCTCCGTTGATTTCACATTATTTCTCTGAGGATTGTTTAATGTCTATGTGAAGCCATTTAACATCATACAAGAGGTTGTGATCACTTTGAACCAAAGACTGCTTTTTATTGGTGAGCTGATTTTGAGAAATTAAACTTTGCAGCTAAGGTTGTGTTTCCTGTTTGCTATGGTTATGTAGTTGCTATGCTAGCTAGGATAACTAGCTAGCTAAGGGAACTTTAAATAACATTAAACGATTTAAATGGAAGAGTTCAATTTGCATGAAATGATAGCTAGTTATCTAGCTGATGTTATAGTCTCCTCGATTTAACTCAAACAATTATAATGGGAAAAGGTAGAAACCCTCAGGGTACCTGTACAACTTCGTATGAAATAGTTCATATTCATGAGTGCATATTCACAGATATTTACACGAGTTCATCACAAGCTAGCAGCTGCCAACTGTATGTACCTTACCTATGCGTGTTGATAAGAATGCTGATATGAAATATGAAAAACAACCAGTAGTCGATGTGCAAGTTGCAAATTGAATGGTGATTTAAGCTACTCTATTGGGTTTATATATTTGTAAATCTGACTCTGAAAGATCACCTGGGGTACGTTCGTCGTAGGATTGAAGCTAAGTTAATCAATTGGCCTTTTAGCCCGTTAAGATTAGCGAGCTGATTGAGAACAGCAAATATCGGTTCGTTAACGGCTGATCCGCATCCTAATCATGTTGTTAATTTCAACCAGGCTAAAGTTATCATGGCATTTGCGCGTGCACGTCCTACTTCAAAAGGCAGGAAAGGTTGATCACCAAAACCATGATTTTCTAACGGTATAATGGTTCTAAACTCAAAGAAAAGGGCTCTTTTTCTCCGCTGGCGAGTAGGAGATGAACATGAACGCTTATGAAGAATACAAGACCATAATCATGGCAAAATTCAACACCACCACCGCTGTGAGAGCAAGGTGTGTTGGGATGTTTATAGGGTGATATCTATGTATGAATACCTGACGGCAAGTGTCCACTGGTACAGAGGTTTCCTCTACCGGTTTGAATCTGCATGGTTGCTAGTCCAAATCCCCTCACCTCCTTCCTCGATGTAGTTTTACATTTCCTTGGAAGTCGCTTTGAATAAAAGCTTCTGTTAAATGACTAAATGTATTAATAACAAATGCAATAAATTGAAGCAGTGAAAATAAATTGTCTGTATTTCTCTCTATTCTTATCATGAGTCCACCTTAATCATTTTCTACAATAATGATATGCTATGGTGTACTAATAACACTCATATAATTATGAGTGCTTTGTTCTCCGCATCACCGACACTACAAAAATGTACCACTCGCAAAAAAGCGCAAGACAGTCAATGTTCGACTGTGGTGTTTGCAATAAATGACTCGAGAAGGTCTTGTAAATTAATGATTCCTTGTCGGCTAAATCGGTAGCGCTCATACAAGAATAATGGATCTTGGCGATCGCAAAGAACTCTCTCCCTCCGCTAATCTAACTCTAATATCAGTCCTTGGTCAATGGGATCCCTCCTTTTTCCGGGGGTGTGGCAAGCTTATCCAGCTACACTTAAGTTAGCCTGCCCTGGAGCAGGTTAGTGCTAATCGATATGTAACTATGGTGATTTATCAAAAGTTGCTTCCACGAACCAAAAAGAGGGGCGTTTTTTATCTTAGCCTGAAAATTAGCTCGTTAAACCGCTTAGCGAGCTACGACGAATACCCCCCAGCTCTCTCACCAGCCACGAACCTCACCGCACGTTACTGGTCTACATGTATAGAATTCCTCATCAACCGCGGGAATCCTTAAACTACAAAACAGCATAGCATCCTGATAAAGGTAGTGACGGCATTCAAAATAATAAAGTACCCCGAACCTATTGGCTCTGCCTACGCAAGGGACGAATCATAATACGGCTTATACTGTATGTGAGCTTTAGGGCTGGTTGTATGTCAACACATGCACGTGGCTGCCTGCTAGATGAATGATATTGATTTGTTGGGTAATGCGTAGGATATTTAAGTCAAGTGTAGCAGCGTAATTGGGGCCTGGAAATCGTATCTGCTACGCCAAAATCGTGTATGTTGGCAGCTCTGAGTTAAGACATTGGTCAATTTAAAAATAATGATTTCAGATTGAAATAATAATCATGTGCTTGGAATTTGTTTTCATCAAAGAATCCTCCATTTGCAGAAATTACAAACTTAGTAGCATTACAGCTTGACTGCTTCCTTTATAAATATGTCTTGCAATTTCTCCAATTTGGAGCAATGCTCATGTCACTGTCATGGTCAGTGTCTTGTTGTAGGAAAACACTTGTGTCCTTACACATCATTTTAAAACCCACAGTGAGAAAGAGGAAAGGAAATAGTATGCATCAATGCCAGTGTGAAAGGAGCAAGAGGCAAAACAGAACATACAACCGACTACTCTCATAGTTTACCACCAGAGGGGAGATGGAATAAAGCTTTGCAAACTTGTACAGCCTCCTTGAAAATGTATTTGTGTGGCTTCAGTTCAAAATCCCACACATTTCTTTTTGAAAAACTATTTACTTTGAGAACAGATACATTACTTAAAACATCCATAAACTGACACAGACTGCTTTAAAACCAAGCTGAGGATTAATTCATTAAAAATGTGATCATTAGTGGGTAAGCAGTAGAACTTGTATATTGGGATTTCATCTTACCTTATCTCATTTTATTTTATTTTTGATTTATTGTCAATGTTATGTTTGATATATGTATACATTAATGCCTTTTTAGGTTGTATATAGCCTTTTTCTCCTTTTTCTCTTACTCTGGCAGGGGGACTGCCAATGAAAACTAGCCCTTTGGCTATAATTGGGTGCATTTACATTTGCATGTTCATGAATGTACACTGTCTCTCTTGATCAAATAAACACATTGATTTCCAAGAGGTTGAAGAACGAAAAGTTTACAGAGATTCCATTCAGAACTAAAGTCTTATTAATATTATCTGTCGTATTCTACTCAGATGCCTTTATGTTTCTTAAAATTAGAAGTAGGGTAAGCAGATATACAGTACGTGTGTTCCTGAATGTGCCATTTATATCTGTGTGCCTCTGTGTTTCTCAGTGATAAGGACTGGGGTGTTCTGGTTATGTCTTGAAGGTCATAGGGTCTCTCTAACTCCTGAGTCTGGACCCAGGGTGGCCCACGTGATCTGAGCTCTGTGATGAACACTCCTGTCCTTTCAACTGATAAAATACTTCAAGTCATGTTTGTTCCCTGTCTAGTTAGAGAATCTGGTGAATCTTTATGTGAAGCCATGCTCTATCTCCCTTGATGTGCCTCATTGTTCCTGAATTTTCTGCCATTGCCTGACTGAGGTCTTCATTCCTGTGGAATAAAATTACTAACATATCTTGGCTTCCTTGGGGAACCTCTCTGTCTGAGAAATTTTCATTACGGGTTAACAGACTTTTACTAAAAACAATACAAATGGGACACTTTGTATCAGTTCTACTTAAACACTACACATGTTCTTACAGTAATGAATGAAAACACATAATGAAAACTGATTACATGTTTTCTGGCTGACTCTTGATAAGCAGCAATTATACAAGTGTAAAAGTGTGCTATACAAGTCCACAACAATTCTGACCTACACTGATTGACTGGTCAATCTATACCATAGGTCAAGATAATTATAATTATCCCCTGAAGTAATCACTTTGAAAACACACTCTGAATCCATTTACTGACCATCTACACCCAAGCATTTGAGAATATGTGTTTAACCTTCATTACACCATTACAACTACTTAGTGTACCAGGAGACATTGATAGGTGGCAGGAGTGTCCTGTCACTTTCTGCAAAATGCAGATGGTTTTGTAGACAGAAGTGTGAGCAGTTTATGGACAGCAAACTAATCTAGCGCATGCATCAAAATCTCCAATCAGGAGTGATACTTGATCATACAATGAAAGTCAAAAACCAACCTTAGTTTCTGTAGTATACAGTGAGGGCTACTTAGTCCTGCAGAGAGAAGCTGAATTCCAGAATCCTTCAGTTCATTGTTTGTGAGGTCCAGTTCGGTCAGGGAGACCGATGACTGCAGGGCAGAGGCTACAGCCTTACAGGATTTCTCTGTTAGCTTACATTCAGCAACACTGCGTAGAGTGAGAGGTAAAGAGACAGAGAGTAAAACATGGCATGGTAGCACGGATAAAAACAATACTGTTCAAAAGTTTAGAATGACACAGAAATTGACACTTTATCCATCAAAAAAGGATAAAAAGGAACAGGAATATAGTTAAGATATTGGTCAATTTAAAAAGAATGGTTTCAGATTGAAATAATAATTCTGTGCTTAGAATTTGTTTTCATCAAAGAATCCTCCATTTGCAGAAATTACAAACTTTGTAGCATTACAGCTTGACTGCTTCCTTTATAAATATGTCTTGCCCAATTTGGAGAAATGCTCATGTCACTGTCATGGTCACTGTCTTGTTGTAGGAAAACACTTGTGTCCTTACACATCATTTTAAAACCCACAGTGAAATGTAGGAAAGGAAATAGTATGCATCAATGCCAGTGTGAAAGGAGCAAGAGGCAAAACAGAACATACAACCGACTAATCTGATAGTTTACCACCAGAGGGTAGATGAAATAAAGCTTTGCAAACTTGTACAGCCTCCTTGAAAATGTATTTGTGTGGCTTCCGTTCCAAATCCCACAAATTTATTTTCGAAAAACGATTTACTTTGAGAGCAGATACATTACTAAGAACATCCATAAACTGACTCAGTCTGCTTTAAAACCTAGCTGAGGATTAATTCCAAGAGTTTGAAGAGCGAAAAGTTTACAGAGATTCTATTCAGAACTAGTCTTATTAACGTCTTATTATTCTACTCAGATGCCTTTAAGTTTCTTAGAATTAGAAGTAGGGTAAGCAGATATCTGTGTGTTCCTGAATGTGCCATTTATATATGTGTGCCTCTGTGTTTCTCAGTGATAAGGACTGGGTGTTCTGGTTATGTCTTGAAGGTCATAGGGTCTCTCTAACTCCTGAGTCTGGACCCAGGGTGGCCCATGTGATCTGAGCTCTGGGATGAACACTCCTCTTCTTTCAACTGATAAAATACTTCAAGTCATGTTCCCTGTCTAGTTAGAGAATCTGGTGAATCTTTATGTGAAGCCATGCTCTATCTCCCTTGATGTGCCTCATTGTTCCTGAATTTTCTACCATTGCCTGACTGAGGTCTTCATTCCTGTGGAATAAAATTACTAACATATCTTGGCTTCCTTGGGGAACCTCTCTGTCTGAGAAATTTTCATTACGGGTTAACAGACTTTTACTACAAACAATACAAATGGGACACTTTGTATCAGTTCTACTTAAAGACTACACATGTTCTTACAGTAATGAATGAAAACACATAATGACAACTGATTACATGTTTTCTGGCTGACTCTTGATAGGCAGCAATTATACAAGTGTAGAAGTGTGCTATACAAGTCCACAACAATTCTGACCTACACTGATTGACTGGTCAATCTATACCATAGGTCAAGATAATTATAATTATCCCCTGAAGAAATCACTTTGAAAACACACTCTGAATCCATTTACTTACCATCTACACCCAAGCATTTGAGAATATGTGTTTAACCTTCATTACACCATTACAACTACTTACTGTACCAGGAGACATTGATAGGTGGCAGGAGTGTCCTGTCACTTTCTGCAAAATGCAGATGGTTTTGTAGACAGAAGTGTGAGCAGTTCATGGACAGCAAACTAATCTAGCACATGCATCAAAATCTCCAATCAGGAGTGATACTTGATCATAGAATGAAAGTCAAACACCAACCTTAGTTTCTGTAGTATACAGTGAGGGCTACTTAGTCCTGCAGAGAGAAGCAGAATTCCAGCATCCTTCAGGTAATTGCTTGTGAGGTCCAGTTCGGTCAGGGAGACCGAGGACTGCAGGGCAGAGGCTACAGCCTTACAGGATTCCTCTGTTAGCTTACAGTCAGCAAGTCTGCGTAGAGTGAGAGGTAAAGAGACAGAGAGTAGAACATGGCATGGTAGCATGGATAAAAACAATACTGTTCAAAAGTTTAGAATGACAGAAATTGACACTTTATCCATCAAAAAAGGAGCAAAATGAACAGGAATATAGTTAAGACTATAGTACAAACTTTGTAGCATTACAGCTTGACTGCTTCCTTTATAAATATGTCTTGCCCAATTTGGAGAAATGCTCATGTCACTGTCATGGTCACTGTCTTGTTGTAGGAAAACACTGCATTGCAAAGACGCACAATAATGACAAAAATCCACGAGCTGTATGAAGCTGAAAAGAAAAAAAAGGAAAATGACTTGGCTGCTACGAAACATCAGGCGCTGACAGGGGATCACTGGACTTCTGTGAGTAACGATAACTACCTGGGTGTAACTGCACATCTAATCACCGACGAATGGAAGTTAAAGTCGTTTACACTAACGTGCATGAAAACAAAAGAGCGCCACTTTGCAGAGGCATGTGCACAACAGTTCCAAACTGTTGCAAGCAACTGGGCAATTGAAGACAAAACGACCATTATAGGGAAAGACAGTGCACGTAAAATGATAGCCGCGGCTAGACTACTGTAAAAGGGCATTTAGAGGCATTAGATTGTGTCATGGTGTGGTTAATGGTTGTTTGGCAAAAAAGAGAAAAATGTTCAAACATCCTATAAAAACAATGGCTAAGAAGCCCAAATCATTTCTGTTTGATTTAAAAAGAAAAGAAAATGTTTTTATTCAACCATACAATGTCTAAAAAGCCCAAATTCTGTTTAGGATGAAGATTATATTAATGTTCCATATGGAATAGCAAAGATAACTGCTAAAGAACTGCTGAGTTGCAGCACCATTGTTTTTTTTATGAATAAAAAAAGAAAACGTGTTAAATGTATATATCCGTCCTTTGTCATATATCTTTTTGTCCTCACAAAAATATACAGAGAAAACTGGTAATATGTGATTAATCATGATTAATCCACAGAAACCTGTGATTAATCTGATTAAAAATTTTAATCATTTCACAGCCCTACATTTTACGTGTCTATTTCTCTGTAACTTAAAAAAAAATCTAAGCAAAAACAAGTCAAACAAACAACTTTTATGTAAACATACGACCATCTACAGAGTTCGGTCCGGCATCTTTTTCTCCCAGCGTCGCGTTCTTTAGATATTAGCATAAATGTGATTTGATTGGCTAGTGCCTACGCTGCCGTATTTGCATAAATGTGATTTGATTGGCTGACGCATGCGTTGCCTCTCAAAAAGTTGAAAATTTTTCAACTTTCGGCGCAAGCAAAGCAACAGAACGCAACGGAACCACAATTCAGTTTGGCAAAGGATGACGTCACACCATTCAATGTAAATGGTCAACATTGACGGATCAACGCAACCGTCTGAGCCAGCCAGAACACCTAAAAATGTCATTATGTAGATAAGGCCTATGTGAACAGTTTTACCGACTTAGACAAATTGTGAGATCAGAGAGCTAATTTTTGCCTAGAGTAAAACATTAATGTTCCTATTGTCTGGTTAACACAGTCTACAGTTCACAGTATGCGTTTGTTAACACAGTCTTCAATATTACTTACCTCAGTGTCTCCAGTTTGCAGTTGGGACTCTGTAGAGCAGAGGACAGCTTTTCCAATAACTGCTGCAGGTCATTCTGACTGAGGTCCAGCTCTCTTACGGGGGAGTTTGCAGACTGCAGAGCTGAGGCCACAATCTCACACGACTTCTTCGTTAGTTCACAGCCAGCAAGTCTACAATTATAAATCATAAGACAGTGTGTGTAGGAGATTATTAGGTGATTTTCAAAAGTATGCATTGAATACATACATGAATACATATTGTATGCACTTTTATACACAGCTGTATTTTTCAAACTTATAGTACCAAATAGCAATTCTGCTGCAGCAGATCTAATTCCTTGAAATGTTTCCTTTTTTTAATGTTATTTTTTTCACAAGATAAATAACAGTAGGATGAGAAGATGAGGGATTTTTAATGAAGTTTGACATAACACAAATATATATAATTTTATTACATTTAGAACATATGATTCAATTCTGGTCAGGCTGACAACTCGAACAGCAATAAATGCTGGAACAGCAGAAATACATTTACATTTACATGTACATTTAGTCATTTAGCAGACGCTTTTGTCCAAAGCGACGTACAAGGGAGAGAACAGTCAAGCTAAGAGCAATAAAAAGCATGGTGTAACAATAAATACTACTTTACATGAGAATTAGAAAAACAACGACCTAGAAAAAAGGAAAAAGAAGTGCAGGAATGTAACTGCTGAAGTGCAAGTTAAGCGCTAGTCAGGTGCCAGTTAGGAGGGGAGGTGCTCTCTGAAGAGTTGGGTCTTCAAAAGCTTCTTGAAGGTAGAGAGGGACGCCCCTGCTCTGGTAGTACTAGGCAGTTTGTTCCACCAACGTGGAACTACAAATGAAAATAGTCTGGATTGCCGTGGTTGCACGGACGGCAGTGCCAAACGACGCTCACTAGACGAGCGCAGCGTCCTGGGTGTAACATTTGCCCTTACAAGAGCATTTAGGTAGGTGGGAGCAGAACCAGCAAGCACTCTGTAGGCAAGCATAAGTGACTTGAACTTAATGCGAGCAGCTACTGGCAGCCAGTGGAGCTCAATGAGTAGCGGGGTGACGTGTGCCCTTTTCGGTTGGTTGAACACCAGACGCGCCGCCGCGTTCTGGATCATCTGTAGTGGTTTCACCACGCAAGCCGGCAGGCCCGTTAGGAGGGCGTTGCAGTAGTCAAGGCGGGAGCTCACCAAGGTTTGCACCAGCAGCTGGGTGGCATACTGGGTTAGGTACGGCCTGATTTTGCGGATGTTGTATAGCGCAAAGCGGCACGACCTGGAGACAGAGGCGATGTGGGCCGTGAAGGTCAGTTGGTCATCAATAATGACCCCGAGGTTTCTTGCTGTTTTGGCTTGTTGTTGTAAGTCCAATACCAGATTTGCTGAACCACATCTAAATAATCTATCGGGTGTAGAGTAGTTTGGTATGATGTTGCCAACAGGGCTTAAAGCAAAGAAAATGTCTGTATCTGAAATTATCCGATGGATTTCGTTCCTAGTGTTACAGCTAGCTGACTATACAGGTAGGACATAGTTTGTAAGTTGATGCGCTGTAACAGAACTATTAACAATTAAAAATATCACACTGTCAGAAAAAAAAATGCAAATCATTTCTGTAGAGGTTGCTTTCACATTAGGTGGTGTAACCATTGGTTTAAGCTGATTTCTCAGACCTTTATTATTTCCATATGGGATGTAATTGGTAACTCACCGGGCCTTTCTGCAGCATCTCACAGCTGGTATTAGTCTCCGCCATCCCTCCTCTGATGTGTTGTATTTCGTCAAGTCAAACTTATCCTGCACCTCCTCAGACATCAGAAGCATGTGGGCCAGTGCTGAACATTGGGCAGGTGTCAATCTATCTGAGAAGCCACCTGAAGATTTCAGATATGTCTGAACAATTTTATGTTGGGAATGATCATTCATTTCAAATAAGCAATGGAAAAGATTGATGCATCTTTCAGGAGACAGATCCTTTCTCTTGAGACGCTTGATGTACAGACAAGTTTTCTTGATGTTCTCTGAGCTGCTGTGTGTGTTTGACAGCAGACCTTGTAAAAGGGCCTGATTGCTCTCCAATGAGATGCCTACAAGGAAGCGGAGGAAAAGGTCTAGGTGTCCATTCTTGCTGTCCAAAGCTTTGTCCATTGCTTCCTTCAACAGAACATGCAAGGGAAGGGGGGCTTGCAGGTCTTTGTGTTTTTTACTGAAGAATGATTTCAGTATCTCAAAATGTTCTGACATGTAGGAGTGAAACACAAACATGGCTGCCAGAAACTCCTGGATGCTGAGATGCACAAAGCAGTAGACCTTCTTGTGCTGAAACACACATTCCTCCCTGAAGATCTCAGTGCACATGCCAGAGTACACTGAGGCATCACTCACATCAATGCCACACTCTCTCAGGTCTTCCTCATAGAACATGAGATTGCCATTCTCCAGATGCTTGAAGGCCAGCTCTGCCAGTTTCAGTATGACATCTTTATGTGATTCTAGGAGCCTCTGTCTATCTCGATCATTTTCCTCTAGATACTTCTGGTTCTTCCTGGTGGTCTGGATGAGCAGGAAGTGTATGAACATCTCAGTCAGAGTTTTAGGGGCTTTCTTCCCATCATCTTCTTCCAGTATCTGCTGAAGGACAATGGCTGAGATCCAACAGAAGACTGGCATGTGGCACATGATGTGGAGGCTCCTGGATGCCCTAATGTGCGAGATGATTCTGTTGGCTTGATTCTGGTCACTGATCCTCTTCCTGAAGTACTCTTCCTTCTGTGGATCATTGAACCCTCGTACTTCTGTCACCTGATTGATGCACTGAGAAGGGATCTGACTGGCTGCTGCTGGTCGGGAGGTTATCCAGATGAGAGAAGAGGGAAGCAGAGTTCCCTGAATGAGGCTCGTCATCAACACATCCACTGATGATGTTTGTGTAACATTAGACAACTGCTGGTTCTCTTGGAAATTCAATGGAAGTCGACTCTCATCCAGACCATCAAAGATGAACACAATATGGCGGTCTTTGTATTCACCATCCTGTAGCTCCCTAAGCTCAGGGTAGAAGTCTAGCAGGAGCCTGTGAAGACTGTACTGATCATGTTTGACCAAATTCAGCTCACGGAACGGAAGTATAAACATGAAATCTACATCTTGGTTAGCTTTCTCCTCTGCCCAGTCAAGGATGAACTTCTGCACTGAGACGGTTTTTCCAATGCCAGCAATGCCCTTGGTCATGACAGTTCTGATGGGTCTCTGCTGTCCAGGTAAGGGCTTGAAGATGTCATTGCAGTTGATTGCTGTGTCTTCTGTAGTTTGTGTTCTGGATGCTGACTCTACCTGCCAAACTTCATGTTCATTATTCACCCCTTCACTCTCTCCCTCTGTGATGTACAGCTCTGTGTAGATCTTGTTCAGGAGTGTTTGAGTCCCTGGTCTTATGACACCTTCAGATATGCTCTCAAACCTCCTCTTCATACTGGCTTTATGAGTCATCAGTGCTCTGTTCAGGACATCATCTATTTGGCATCAAACAAACAATCAAACAGACAAATACAGATCAGTACCCAACACATTTCTTATTGTCTCTTAACCCACATTTCAAGAAGAGTAACAGTGAACAATGAACTTCAAAATGTCACCATCATTTTGTTTTTTAACTAAATGGTGTTTCTATTTGTGTAGGAACCCAACTCTTGGAAGCAGTTCCAAAAAAATACTTCAAGACTCACCTGTTAGTTTGGCCCTTTTGACAGGAGCAGGCTCAGTTTGGAGATGTTTGCTTCCTTCCATGACTATGTGCTCATCCAAAGGAGTCTGTGGATACATCTGTGCCATGTGTAAGTGTGGGTATAGGGGGTTCTGCCCCGAGTCTGAGTGTGGATATGGAGGAACTTGTGCCATGGTTGTAGATGGCTTTAGATGAAGCTGTGCCATTTCTCTGTGTTGGTAGAGAGAAGATTGTG
>NW_024880091.1:0-35721 GCF_900700415.2 Clupea harengus
GTACACATTCTCTCTCTCTCGCTCTCTTTCTCTCTCTCTCACACACACACACAACACACACAACAGACACCTACAAGGCCTGTGTAATACACACCAGGCAAGTACACATTTTCTCTCTCTCACACACACACACACACAACACACACACAGACCTACAAGGCCCTGTGTAATACACACCAGCAAGTACACATTCTCTCTCTCTCGCACACACACACACCACACACACACACACACACACACACACACATACACACGACCTTACAAGGCCTGTGTAATACACACCAGCAAGTACACTTCTCTCTCTCTCGCACACACACACACACACACATACCTACAAGGCCTGTGTAATACTCACCAACAAGTACACATAATCTCTCTCTCGCTCTCTTTCTCTCTCTCACACACACACACACAGACACACACACACCCACACCCCCCCACACACACAGACCTACAAGGCCCGTGTAATACACACCAACAAGTACACATTATCTCTCTCTCGCTCTCTTTCTCTCTCTCACACACACACACACACACACACACACACACACACACACAGACCCACAAGGCCTGTGTAATACACACCAACAAGTACACATTCTCTCTCTCTCGCACGCACACACACACACACACACACACACACACACACACAGACCTACAAGGCCTGTGTAATACACACCAGCAAGTACACATTCTCTCTCGCTCTCTCTCTCTCACACACACACACACACACACACCCACACCCCTCCACACACACACACACAGATCTACAAGGCCTGTGTAATACACACCAGCAAGTACACATTCTCTCTCTCTCGCACACACACACACACACACACACACACACACAGACCTACAAGGCCTGTGTAATACACACCAGCAAGTACACATTCTCTCTCTCTCGCACACACACACACACACACACACACACACAGACCTACAAGGCCTGTGCAATACTCACCAACAAGTACACATTCTCTCTCTCTCTCTCTCTTTCTCTCTCTCACACACACACACACACACACACACACACCTACAAGGCCTGTGTAATACACACCAACAAGTACACATTCTCTCTCTCTCGCTCTCTTTCTCTCTCTCTCACACACACACACACACACACACACACACACACACACACAGAGACCTACAAGGCCTGTGTAATACACACTAGCAAGTACACATTTTCTCTCTCTCACACACACACACACACACACACACAGACCTACAAGGCCTGTGTAATACACACCAGCAAGTACACATTCTCTCTCTCTCGCGCACACACACACACACACACACACACACACACACACACCTACAAGGCCTGTGTAATACACACCAGCAAAAACACATTATCTCTCGCTCTCTCTCTCAAGGCCCCGTCACACCATGACGTTCTGGTCAACGTTCTCTGAACTTTCTAATCGTTCAATTTCGAGCGTTCTAGGGCGATGTGGACACATCTGGCGTGTTACTAACAAAAGAATAGCGTAGGACTGACACATGACTAGCGTGGGACTGACGCATGAGGAGTGTGTAACACCGACCAAGTGACGTGTCACTGGTCCGCGACAAACGTGTGCTGACGTGTCACTCCAGCGCGACAAACGATAAGTCAACATTAGAAGAGCGTGTTAAAGGTGTAATTAACGTGTGAATAATGACAGAAAAGCGTTTTGCGGCGTGTGGGTTTTATGGTCAAACGGGTATAAAACGCTGGAAAATCATAGTGGATTCAGTTGATCTGAACAGTGAACATCATGCCTCCAAGACCACGAAAAGGTGTGAGGGGGGCTTCTGCTACTAGCGCTGCTGAAAGTAAGAAGAATACAAAGCCTCTTTCACTAGCAATGTCTTCGGACGAAGATTTACTGTTATTATTACTGTGATTTACGAAATAACGGGCGTTATTCCTGGGGTTTTATGTTATTAAAATAAATGATTTAAATTTGACACTGAATTTGTGTTTCTCAATGTTTATTATTAGAAAACATCAACACATCCACACACATTGTCCATGTCACAAGAGTCTTCATATCATATCCATCTGCCATGGAACAGCACCAGCTATAACAGTGCTCAGCTATGTTCAAGTTCAGTACATCTACTTCATGCTAGCTCAAGCAAGCAAATACCCTCCACTCCGCTTTTCGCTAGATTATGCAATGGCCTTGCATGACATGATAGCATTGGATATGTAGATGTATAGTGCACAGAATAACGTTTGCAATGATGTAAGTTGCGTTTGTTGATCACGTATGGTTAATAACATATTAATTGTATGTAAGATCTTCCCTTGGTGAAAAAACTTTCGCCAATATCTTCCTACGAGAGATGGGTTAGGTGCTCAAATTTCCCTCGATCAAAGAGGACGTTAGTAGGCTTGTCCAAACTAAAAATCACGTCTCAGGATTGCTGCGCACATAAGTTATTTCGGGTGCATCAACTGTAGGTACTCAGTCTACCCTACCCAACGACTGACTACGATAGCCAAACGCGTGCAAAGTTAATAAAACGTTCCACGAAAGTTCTCCAGCGTTTAAATTAAACGTTGATGAACGCTGATCTCCATGAGAACTTTTGTGCATGTTCAAAACTTTTTTTTTGGACCAGCGTTCTCCTCCGATCACCGACGATTACCGACGATTACAACGTTCACCAGCTTTCACACAAAGCTCTTCTGGCGCAATACCAGCGACCATGGACGATTACCAACGTTTCCTCTAACATCATAGAACGTTGACCAGAACGTCATGGTGTGACGGGGCCTTTACACACACACACACACACACACACACACCCACACCCCCCCCCACACACACACACAGACCTACAAGGTCTGTGTAATGCACACCAGCAAGTACACATTCTCTCTCTCGCACACACACACACACACACACACACACACACACACACACACACACACACACACACACACACACACCTACAAGGCCTGTGTAATACACACCAGCAAGTACACATTCTCTCTCTCTCGCACACACACACACACACACACACACACACACACACACACACACACACACACACACAGACCTACAAGGCCTGTGTAATACACACCAGCAAGTACACATTCTCTCTCTCTCGCACACACACACACACACACACACACACACACACACACAGACCTACAAGGCCTGTGCAATACTCACCAACAAGTACACACTCTCTCTCTCTCTCTCTCTCTCACACACACACACACACACACACACACCTACAAGGCCTGTGTAATACACACCAACAAGTACACATTCTCTCTCTCTCGCTCTCTTTCTCTCTCTCACACACACACACACACACACACAGAGACCTACAAGGCCTGTGTAATACACACCAGCAAGTACACATTTTCTCTCTCTCACACACACACACAGACCTACAAGGCCTGTGTAATACACACCAGCAAGTACACATTCTCTCTCTCTCGCACACACACACACAACACACACACACACACACACACACACACACACACACACACACACCTACAAGGCCTGTGTAATACACACCAGCAAAAACACATTATCTCTCGCTCTCACACACACACACACACACACAGACCTACAAGGCCTGTGTAATACACACCAGCAAGTACACATTCTCTCTCTCTCGCACACACACACACACACACACACACACACACACACACACACACAGACCTACAAGGCCTGTGTAATACACACCAGCAAGTACACATTCTCTCTCTCTTGCACACACACACACACACACACTCACAGACCTACAAGGCCTGTGCAATACTCACCAACAAGTACACATTCTCTCTCTCTCTCTCTCTCTCTCTCTCTCACACACACACACACCTACAAGGCCTGTGTAATACACACCAACAAGTACACATTCTCTCTCTCTCGCTCTCTTTCTCTCTCTCACACACACACACACAGAGACCTACAAGGCCTGTGTAATACACACCAGCAAGTACACATTTTCTCTCTCTCACACACACACACACACACACACACAGACCTACAAGGCCTGTGTAATACACACCAGCAAGTACACATTCTCTCTCTCTCGCACACACACACACACACACACACACACACACACACACACACACACACCTACAAGGCCTGTGTAATACACACCAGCAAAAACACATCATCTCTCTCTCTCTCTGTGTTTCTCTACTGAGAAAGGTTATATATATCTTGTTGTAATTATACCAACAGAAAGTCTCACATCCATGGATTTCACTCCACATTGTACCGGCAATGATCCCCTACAGCCATCATCAAAATGGCAGAGATACGATAAGGGCCATGTTGAAATATCATCGTAAAACCTTCAGTAATGGCAGTGTCTGATAATTATAATTGGCTCATTTATTAATAGGCTAGTCAACAGGTCTACTATGGAATTCAGCTAGATATGTTACTATGTACCACCCATTTTCATGGTTTGTAGAACCAGGCTAGAGAGTAGCCAGCTGTCTGTGTTGGTATTCAGGAACAAAGCCATGGACCATTTGAAATGTGTCCAATTTCATGAGTTGACCTGGGCCTTTCACTCCCATGACAGGTTACTGAGGTGTTGCATTCATGGCATTGTTGAAATGTAATATAACTGACAAAACCTCAATACTACATATTCAAGTTGGTCAGATATTAAACATGTAAAAAAGTTCTTCCCAGCTGACCTAAATGTAATGCATGATTACAGGAAAATACAAACAGTTTAAATATATTTTGACTATTTACTGAGCTGTCCTTGTACTTTCAGTTACTACTGTGATGTGTGGGAGGATGAATGCTGACAATGTTTTTTTTTTCTGATAAGAATGTGGGTGTGACGTCTGGGTCTGACCAAATCAGAACTGAAGATTACTATATTTACGACCTACGTGCAAACAGGCACATGCACATTCTAAGTTTGCAAAGACTGTCTGCAAAAACACCCTGTGGTTAGCTACTTCTCGGAACACTAACTTGAAGCAAACACCCTGTGGTTAGCTACTTCTCGGAACACTAACTTGAAGCAAACACCTGGTGGTTAGCTACTTCTCGGAACACTAACTTGTTGTTCCTAGGACGTGATGCATTGTCACGCTTGCAAAAACCACACAGAGAAGGACATTAGTTCATCAGAGTTCACAGATGCAGAGAGACAGAGAGACAGATGCAAACTTAGAATGAAAATTGTTGTACTCTTGTGATCTTGGTAGGTGCCAAGGTACTCACTGTTATTAAGACATAGACGTATTTACTTGGAAGAAGAGCATTTATACACGTCTGTGTAAGCATTTGTATGTGTGAGAGTGTGTAAAGTTGTACCAACCCACACCCTTAGATGCTATATCTGCTTCTCTTCCTGTATTCGGTGCACTGTGTAACCTTTGCGGTAAAAAGATGTAGCCTCAACCCTGTGCAGCTCGCCGGTACATGGAGTTAAGCCCCACACATTCTTGTAAATAGTGAGGCCCTTTTTCCTGTCAGCTGCACTCGTTGCTAGGCAACGCTCTCAGGAAGCTACACTAGCAGAAGCACTCATCATATTTGCACTTAATACTGTACTTACAGTATAACAGTATTGCACTTAAAATTCACTTTTATTCTGTAGTATAAACAGTGAAGAACATTTAAAATACACTTCTACTCTACTTACAGCACATGCTTAACTTGCAATAGAACTCCAATATAAATACATTTTTGTAAACATAATAGCACATTTATAATACTAAATACAGTCAGAAAGTGCATTTGAAGTATTACACATGCTAGAATAATAGTAATGAATATGATGTGTGTTCACAGTTCAACAGTGTGTTCTTCTACACTACTATGAGTTGAACTGTAATAGTACAGCTGCTATCATCCCACAAATAGCTGAATTGTTCACTTTTGTGATAAAAGCATGACAATTACTTTGCATTTTTATTTACAAAGGTAAATATCCTCAGCAGCTGCCCAAAGGCACTTGCAGATGGTCGCTACCGCTGGCGGCATGATCAAGTGCTCAAGGCAGTTGCGGAGATAGTAGCTTCGGCTATAACGACAAGCAAACAACGTCGTCCAAAGTCCATCAACTTTGTCAAGGCGGGAGAGAAACGCACCCCACAGTCAAGAACAACGACTGGCCTCCTTACCTCAGCAGCCGACTGGCAGCTGAAAGTAGATTTGGGCAAGCAGCTGCGCTTTCCAGAGCACATCGCCTCGACAAGACTGCGTCCAGACATGGTCATCTTTTCAAATTCCACCAAACAGGTGATCATGATGGAACTCACTGTACCCTGGGAAGAGCGCATGGATGAAGCTCAAGAGAGTAGACGTGCTAAGTACCAGGAGTTGACAGAGGAGTGCAGGAGGCAGGGCTGGATCACTCGCTGTGAGCCTATTGAGGTGGGATGTCGGGGCTTTGCAGGCCAGTCCCTCTGCAGAGTTCTGACTAAGCTAGGCATCTTGGGGTTGTGTAAGAAGAGGGCCATCAAATCAACCATTGATGCCGCAGAGAGAGCCACTAAGTGGCTCTGGCTGAAAAGGGAGGCCCAGTGGTCAAATGCTGCTGGGATGCAAGCCCGGGACTGATCACCCCTGGCTGAGTCGCCTGGGGGAGGGTGTCTGATGTTCGAATAGACCCGAAACACCCAATGACCCCAGGATACATCACTGATGATGCATCCCAGCGCTTCCGCAGGAAGTATTCTACAAGTAAGTAGGCCTACTATGGAATTCAGCTAAATATCTAGTCAAAACCACTACACTGGACCACATGTAAACACTGAATAAGTAATCAACTGACTATAAGAACATCATTCATATCAGCAGTTAGCCATTATGCTATAGAAACTGATCAACAACTGGTAATTTAACCATAGCTACTGAGGTGCAGAGCTTGTTTGCTAGCTGCCCTATGAGAATTAGGATACAAAAAGTACATTCATTTCTTTCATTCATTTTTTTTTGTGTTATGACCATCGTTGATTGTTGTTGTCTCTTCCATTTCTTCCATTTCAGAGACAAGTCCTTTGGCTTCTGCTACTACACATTCAGCATTTTCCCAGTTTGCTGTAGCTGCCTTCTTTGAAGCATCACATATCCCGTCTCCGTCCTCTACTGCCTGAAATCCCACAATACCTCCTCCTATTGCAGTGTTTCCCCTGCCGTTATATTAGGGAGGCGCCCACCCCCCCACGGCAATTTTGTTCAATTTTATTTTCTATAAAGCGCCAGATCACAACGGAAGTCATTTAAGGTTAACTTTCCTATAGAACAGGTCTATAGCTTGTTCTTTTATCAAAGAAAATAAATAGCCTCATGTTATTTATCTTATTAACACGACGGCATGTTATTTCTGTCTCTACATGGTCACATGTTTACAATTCTCCTCTGCTCTCTGTATCGCGCATGGCGGACTTCCGCCACGATGCGCACAAACACACCCACAGGTGAGCACGCTCCCATCAGCGGACATAATTGGGCTTAAGAATCAGTGCACAGCTACGGACACTTTTAAGCCTTAAAGAACTCATTTCCAGGCGTTCATGAATCCGCGGAGATCTTTTCTTAGGTAGGTTCGAGAATGAGGCCCAATGAGAATTGCTACAACAGACGTGGAAACAGAACGTACGCCCATGTCCGCACCAAAAATTCAGAAATAGATCTGGCTTCCATTTTTTATCATTTTCCGCGAGTTGTGCGTGGCCCTTTTTAAATAGAGTCTGGTAATAAATCTATGAATTGTAATGCAAATGATTTATTTTGCTGTGAATAATGAAGGAAGCAATTAATCCGATTATTTCACATACCCTCGAGAGCTGTTGCCATGGAGAGTTAAAGTTACTTTCTGTTTGAAGATAAGGTAGCAGCTAGTTTTGAAGAATGGATGACTTGAAGTTGGACGACTTTGAATTAATATATGAAATTGAACAACATCAACACCTATACGGATAAAATAAATAAACAACGATATCTAAACAGATTGATAAGCATAGAATGAGAACGGCAGAAACGCAGGCAGGACGTCAGATGACGAGACTGTGATCTGTCACAGGCTGTTTTTTTCCCGTCATATGAAGGATGAGACATTCATAACATTGTATTCAGTCTTACTGATGGTCCTTTTGGAATGCCAACAGGTGCTCTTTGTTGTGGATAAGGAAAGCCTATTTTGCTATATTTTTGTAGTCCTGGTAATCTTTAGTTTGGCATATTGGTGAAGTTATTAAGAGGACCATTTCTCAATCTTTTTGTTCTTGATGAATTAATGTTGGTTTATTAATCAGTTTTTTTTCAACAAATAACTGAATTATAATTACAAAGAGGAAAATTTGTATCTCAAATTTCACTTGCTCCGGCAATTTCATCGCAACAAACACCTAAAAACACAGCAACTTTTTGGAAAAGCTCCCGGAATTATAGGCCGCAAATATCTAAAAAAAAATTCTTCCAGAAGCCAGAAAGATACACTGCAGTGACAAAAGCTGCACACTTGGATATGAATAATTGTCATAAAAAGATTTCGATGTTTAGTTCAATGTACAGTTCAAATAATTGTTCAGTTGTTATATTGACTGCTGTCATTAAAAGAAACACATGAACACCATGATTCCTTTAAGTGTTTGTTTCGGTGGCCGCGCCATGCCGCAACAAATGCCCATTGCACCCTATCAGACATCCTTCCTGCCCCAGGTGGTGGAATACACATCACGTATCTGATGGAGATAATTTGCATATACTGTTAATTACTTAAGAATGTATGAATCATGTGCTTATGAAATGGCTTTTCTGTGCGTGTGTGTAACTTAGAATATTAGGTGCCACTTAGTCTGCATATGTACAAGAGCATGTTTAGACCAGAAGTGATAAGAAGGGTCGAACTGTGCTTCTTCCAACCTTGCAAAACTTCCATCCTTGCCTCGGACGTGAGAAATCCACCACGTGGTTTTCTCTGCTGAACGCTCAACTTCTGTCTATATAAACCTTGTGCAATGTGTTTATCATTGCTTCACTTTCAGCCTTGTGCTGGGAGTGAGCCCGATTGCAATTATTGTTTGTCTAATAAATATACTTATATGCAGCTCCGGAGTCCTGAGGTAACTAGGGTGAATTTTCACCTATCAGTATCCACCATTTCGGGCCTTTGTGTGATCCAGAATCTTCCATAGGAAGATCCCCTCCCCTCCCACTCACATGCTCCCTTTCTCACCCTTACCCTGTAACACACCCCCCAATGTTGACCTATGACCCCACTGTATCCTCCCATGGCTGACTGGTATTTTTTTAGTTACACTGTGATGTTCATTAGTCTTTTCCCTGTTTCTACCTTGATGCTGGAACTGACTCCCTGCAGGAGTGCGCTGGAATACATCTCCAAGAAACTTTTGATTCTCTGGTCCATTGTCTAAAGTTTGTAGTCTCCTGCCGATTCTAAACAATTCTCTATTATTTCAGGTCTGTTAAAAAAGAAGAAATTCTCAAAACAAATAGTTGTAATATAATAAACACACTTCTTTGCAAGTGGCCAAACTTGCGAAATCAGCAGGGGTTCAAATACTTATTTTCCCTAC
Source organism: Clupea harengus (assembly GCF_900700415.2). NCBI lineage: Eukaryota > Metazoa > Chordata > Actinopteri > Clupeiformes > Clupeidae > Clupea > Clupea harengus. Next base: position 9,545 of record NW_024880091.1, read on the forward strand.
TGTATATGTATGACATACGTGCAGACATGCACATGCACATTCTAATCTTACAAAAACTGTCTGCAAAAGATCTAGCTTTCATAACGGAAGCAAACATCTGGTGGTTGGCTACTTCTCGGAACAACAGCTTGTTGCAGTTAAAAGAGGAAGTGGTACATTTTCAAGGTTGCAAAACCACACAGAGAAGGACATTAGTTCATCACAGTTCACTAAAGACGGATGCAAACATAAAATGAAAATATCATAACAATAAAGAAATACATTTGCCATTGCATACTTCTGTAGCACTTAATACTGTACTTGTAGTATAACTGTTTTGCACTTAAAATACACATGTCCAGGCTCTGACGTGACAACATTACAGTATAATAACTTAACAACTACGTATAATATACTTAAAGTACATGCCTTTATGTTGCTTAAATAATGGTAGAACCTCATTACAAATGCATTTTTGTTAACATAATAGCACACTTAAAATACTAAATACTTGACTCACGTACTTGACTCACACATAAAACAGATCTCAAAGACATATTATTTTCATTTACGCAATATTGCCAAAATTAGAAAAGTCCTATTCCTCCAGGATGCAGAAAACGAATCCATGCATTTATTACTTCCAGACTAGATTACTGCAGTGAACTCCTGTCCGGATGCAGCAACAACTCAATAAAGAGCCTCCAGCTTATACAGAATGCTGCTGCTTGCACACTCACTAGAACTAAAAAATATGAACATATCTCACCTGTACCTGCCTCTCTGCATTGGCTCCCTGTCAAAAGTAGAATTGATTTCAAAGTACTCCTAACAAACAAAGCCCTAAACGACTTGGCTCCAAACTACCTTAAGGAATTAGTTGTCCCCTATTGCCCTCCAAGACCGCTCTGTTCCCAGAGTGCAGGCCTCCTCGTAATTCCAAGAATATCAAAAACCACAATAGGAGGCAGAGCCTTCAGCTACCGAGCCCCCCTCCTCTGGAATAATCTCCCTGCCTCCATCTGAGATTCAGACAACCTTTCTATATTTAAATCTAGGCTAAAGACATTCCTCTTTAGTGCATCCTATAGCCAAAAAGTAATTGCGTAAAAAAAACCATCACCTGTCGAGCCAGCCAGCCAACCAGCATAACTGAACATAACGTAAGTTATGTAAATAACTATGAATCTATGAGACCGAACGATGACAGTCACCACGGTCTTACTACGAATGATGCCATCCTGGCACCTGCCTCGAGACTTTTATTTCAACAATGTCATGTGATTGACCGGAGGCTGGACCCTTCCTCTTGCCTGGAACGCCTCGGTCCGTTCCGAGCGACAAGAGATGGTGTAGATCATCGTTCGGTCTCATAGATCCATATAACTTATGATCTATTTCGACCTCTCTCTGATCGTCACCACGGTCTTACTACGGATGACCAGTACCAAAAGGGTCGCGAGAAACAGAAGATTCCCCTTCACTTGTCCGCCCAGCAGCTGACATGAGTACAGCGGAACTGACCAAGGTTGACGTCACGTTGACTCTATAAAACCTGGCAAAGGTACATGGAGTACTCCAGGATGCTGCTGCACATATGTCACTAATAGCAACCCCCTTTAGTGCTGCCCATGATGTGGCTATACTACGAGTAGAATGAGCCACCAAGCCCTCTGGGATTGGAAACCCCTGTTCTGAGTATGCTTGGGAGATGGTGTCCACCAGCCAATGGGACAACCTTTGCTTGGACACTGGGAGGCCCGATTGTTTATCCCCGTAGCACACAAATAGCTGAGTGTGGGCTCGCCTCAGTTGTTGTGTTTGCTCCAGATAAGCCCTCAATGCCCTGACTGGGCACAGTGCACAAAGGTCCACCTCTGTCTGGCAGAAAGCCTCTGGGTGAAATGCCTCTAGCTCAATGGCGGAGTTAACCGACTGAGGGCCTCATTTACTAACATTGCGACCGCAATCTGCGCCTTTGCCAACCCGCACATAACGCACAGTATTTTGCATCGTATTTATCAAACAAGAACCTCATCTGAATGTGTCGACGCCTTACCAGCGTAATCAGCGCCTAACCCCGCCTAGCGCGCAGCTAAAATAGGGAAAAAAGAGCCTGCGTGTTCCTTCCACCATGAATGATGAGTTAAAATTAGAATTAGAGCTTTTGATTCACGAGGTTACAGCAAACTAACCCGAGTAAATATAGAAACTCATAAATATATCTCCATTTAGCCCTTCTGTCCACACTAAAAGTGATCACTTTGAATTCAAGACTGTCTTTTATTGGTGAGCTGATTTTTGAAAATTAAACTTTTCAGCGAACATCGAGTTTCTTGGTTACTATGGTTACCCCTCAGGGTGCCTGTGCAGCTTCATATTAACGAGTTTATGTTCACGAGTTCATATTCAGACATTAACCTGAGTTAATCACACACAGGCAACTGCAAACTGTTAAGATGGTTCCCTAAGCTAGAGATAGTTAGGATAGTTAATATCCAGGTTAACTGCTCCATAGCATCCCGTTTAATAGTCTGGTAGGAATACACGACACCCCTTACTTTAAAACGGCGTATTCCAACACTGAAAACCATGCTTTTGAGAGGCTATATCGTCAAAATAAACATGGAAGGTGAAACGAATATGCTGCTCTGTCTCTACAATTTACTTACCGGTAGTTTAGTTAGTGTACTTCGAGTACAAGTACTTTTCCTGAATAGATACGCAGAAGGTGTGCACTGTACTCCTACGCAGAAGGTGTGCACTGTAGCCTACTAGGTGTGCTTGAACTATGCGTGAAAATACGGTTTAAACCATACAATGAGCGGCGAGACGTGGCCGAACTTTTCCCGAACAGCTAGCTGGTGGGACAGCTTGTAATCCTATTTGTTTGTATGCCTATTAAATGATATATCAAATATAACATATAACATAACATTTCTGATGTTCATATTTTTCAAATTTCTCGCAGGCACATATTTTTTATTCAGCAGCTGATATGTCATGCTAAAACACCTCTTGTTTCGTTACTAATACATAATTAGGCGCACTTTACGCATCTCCTCCCATCTCTTTGCGACGAACACCCACTTTCCCACACCCACTTCCCAGGAGCGTTAATCTGCGCTTTTACTCAGGTGCGCCTCCTTTGGAAATACGGTTTTATGTCTTTACCCGCTTTTTTACGCCTGAAATGGGCACAATCCTGTTAGTAAATGAGGCCCTGAGAGTTTAGCACGTTGGGGAGGAAGAATGGGTTGGGCCAGAGTGATACCCCTGTATCTTCAGGTTTCCATCTCATGCAATCAGCACTTATAGACAGTGCCTGCAGCTCACTTACTCTCTTAGTAGAGCACATGGCCATGAGGAACGCAGTTTTGTGCGTGAGAAACATGAGATCGGATTGCCCCAATGGTTCATAAGGGGCTTTGGTTAAGGACCTCAGCACCAGAGGTAGGTCCCAAGATGGGGCTCTCAAACATCTGCCTGGGCGCAGACGGTTAGCGCCTGTAGGATGGCTGACTTTGCGGCAGTGAAATAAAGGCTGTGAGGCAGTGTTTCAAAGATTTAGGATTCATCCAAAAGGTTTTACTAGCCCGTGGCAGAAAGCAAACATCTCAGTATGGAGAAAAACATTGAAAAGGAAAAAACAATAATTTCCAATAACTAAATAACTTCAAAATAACAAAGACACTTTCAATAATCAAAAGTAAGCTCCATGTAATTTTCAACTCAACTTTCAGAGGTGTTGGCTGCTGTTCACCTTAGACCTATCTGACTTCCACCTGCTCTGCTCTGGCATTTTACTTGCGCAGGCTAAACCATTTTACCTATCCTAAATCAATTATCTTTAAAATAATACCTATTCTGCCTAACTATTAATAAATCCATTCACTATAATAATACAGACAGGTTAATACAAATACAATCATGTTACATAATTATTTAGCCCTCTAAATAACTCCCCAGTAATCACATACTACAAACACCCCTATCATCCCACCACCCACGTCTTACGTTCCGTGCGCCAACGTTCAAAAGACCCTTCCGACTTTACGTCGGGTCTTCCCTCTGTCCTGACGCAGGACGTCAACGTGCCACCGCACGGTAAGAAGTTCGCCATTGTCTTAGCTATGTACAATGTTTGCCATGCGATGTATGGATGGCTCTTCCGTGACGGTATGTTATATGTTTGTGTCTTACAGATGCAGTGATTGTGGTGAAATGTAGTTGTCGTGTTTGTGTGCAAAATAAATATTGTGTTTGTATCTCGCTCTGGCTACTCCATTTTTCCTGTTCAAGTACAATGTTAGCGGTAACGGGCAGCCGCACCGTCAATTTTTGGTGCGTCTATGTTTTATGCCGAACTAGTTTCTTCAGAGCGCACAAGGATCTTGGTCGCGAGTGCCGGCACGTTTCGACACGTGATAATGCTACACCAATAAGGTAGCTGCTTTTTGTCAACAGAGTTGCAAGATGGCGTCCACCATGCCTTCATCGAGCAGTACGGAAGACGAAGAAAATACACCGGAATGTCTTAATAAATCAAAAAACAGACATTGTTTTATGCATATTACTTCAGTCAAGCACGAGGAGGTACATCATTTCACCACTACACGATGGAATACATACAGGACAAGCCTACAAATGTGGCTCGGGTTGGAGGGTGAGTCTAGGGACGTAGCTGAGAACTTCAAACACTGTGTAGATGTGGAGTTTGAAAATATTCCCGAGGATGCTGGCTTCCATCACACATGCTACCGTAGATTTACGGACAAAAAATCCATCGCAAAGGTGGAAAGACGTCTCGCACGTGAGAGACAAGAAGCGACGGAAGACCACGAGGCCATTCCATCGACTTCTAGCAGCACGAGTCCAACAAAGAAACTGCGATCCAGGTCAGGGCTGCCATTCGCATGCTCTGGCCCTGTTCTTCCTGCCCTGTGCATAATTTGCCAAAAAAGGGAGAAGTTCATCTATCGAGCAGGCAAACGACAAAGGGATCCTCTGTCAAAGGCTGAAACATTAACAGCAGGTAAACACACACACACACACACTGTGGTTGAGTGACTGAAAGGTACAATTATGTGTGAGATATGTCAACAAACTCATTGAGTTATCCTTTTTGTTTTGTTAAGGCCAATTGCAGAAAGCTGCCGAGTTGAAGGATGACCAAAGTATTCTTTTGCATATAAAAGACAAAGACTGTGTGGCTCTGGAGGTGCAGTACCACAAAGGCTGTTATAATCAGTACACCAGGTTTTTGACGAGGCCTGAAAAACCAGAGAAAGAACAGTAAGTTATTTATTATATTACATTTCAAGGAGCTACTAACTTAACATTATATAAGTAAACATTCAATCTGCATTCTGTTGTATGTGCACACAATCACAACACTTATTCATTTCTTTCCTTCTCATTCATATGTGTGCTAGGAATGAGCCCACGTTTGATGTCAGCTATAAGTTATTCTGTGAGAAGATCATTCACCAAAGGCTGCTTGTCAACCAAGAGGTGCTGAGAATGGGCCACCTGAGGAAGGCCTTCATTGAACTGGTGAAAGCAAATGAAGGTCTTGATGCTTCAAACTACAGGTAACTGCAATGCATTTTTCTCTCAAGTCTTATTATTTGTCATGTGCAAGTCCAGCTTTACACAACATGTGTGTGACAGGCCTGAGAAACAGTTTTTAAGTCTTGCTGTTTGCACAGACATGTACCAGTTGGCAAACGAGGAGAACAGCTGATGTGTGTGTGTGTGTGTGTGTGTGTGTGTGTGCGCGCGTGTGGTGAGGTTTGTGATGTTGTGTGCCTTTCTTGGGCATCTTTGGTGTTAAATGTGCTGTATGGCAGATAGGTTCTAGCCTGTAATGTCTTGTACCACCTCCACCACTCTCTGCTTTTTATGATACTCCTGTGACTCCTAATTGTCACTGTTTTGTTGTGTTGCAGACAGGATATGTTGAAGAAGAGGCTGACTCGTGATTTCCCCCAGCTGGTGTTTCACATGCCCTTGGTGCGCAACATCTGCGAGCTGGTTTTTGTAGAGACCCTGTCAACCCGTACACTCGTGGACATGCTACCTTACCCATCAGGTGCGGAAACCACACAGTCTAGTGAGTTGAGCCAGACAGACAGCGAGACTAAAAAAGGAACAACAGAGCGCCAAACAACACAAGAGGACGCAAGGACACTATATACAGCAGCGTTGTTCTTAAAAAGACATCTTAGTGACACTCCTGGCATGTCATGCCCATGGCCTCCAACCTCTGAAAATTTAAATGTCACTGAAGCACAAACTGTTGTTCCCCTTGCGCTATACAATCTAGTAAGCTGGATTATAGGTGCCTCTGAGGAGCCAACACTGGATAATTTTGTAGACATTGCTGATGACTTGCACTTGAAAGTGTTGTCTGTTTGTCAAGACATTGTGTACCTTGCTTCCAAGGGCCGTAAGCAGACACCTAAGTCCTTGACTTTAGGTTTGACTGTTAGACATTTAACAGGATCATCACGCATTGTGTCACTGCTTAACAAACTGGGACATTGTGCATCATGGGACACAGTTTTGAGTCTAGACACTAGCCTTGCCCAACTGACACTAGAAGAGGGCGGAGACAAAATACCAAAGGGATTCTCAAAGAGGGCACCCACAACACTTGTGTGGGATAACATTGACTTTGGGGAGGAGACTCTATCAGGTCGTGGAACTACTCACCATACCAATGGAATAATGCTCCAGAGTTTGACCATCAAGCCTATGTCCACAGCAATCAGACAGCCACTAAGGAAGGGAGTTTCCTCATTCAAAGCCCCCCCCAAAATGCCTATAGAACCGTACCATCAGTCCAAAAGGCAAGGGCCACAGAACTTGTGTCAACAAGTGCAGGCAGCAACATGCAGAATGGACACCCACTTTGCTGCACAAGCTGAATTGGCATATGTTTTTGTGAAGTCCACAGATACGGATAGATGTGCAATCCCAAGCTGGACAGCTTTCCATACACTGCTTCAAGGTGAAAATACTCTGCAGAAGTCAGCATTGTATTATCTTCCAGTAATTGAGGCCTCACCAACAGAGATGTCAACAGTGAACACTATCCTGAAGCGAAGTGTCCAGATGGCTGATCAGCTAGAACTGGATCATATAGTTTTAGTGTTTGACCAGGCTATATATGCCAAGGCACAGCAAATACGCTGGAAGAATGATGACTTTACACAACGTTTAGTGATTAGATTAGGCGAATTCCACACATGCATGTCCTACCTGAGTATTTTAGGCAAAAGGTTTGGAGATGCAGGACTGCAAGACATCCTCATTGAATCAGAAGTTGTTGCCCCAGGATCCATCAATGGGGTAATAAATGGTCACCACTACAATCGCAGCATGAGGGCTCATAAACTTCTCCATGAGAGTCTGCAGCGCATCAGGTTCATCAGCTTCTTGGACTCCTTGCCACCACAAGAGAGAGCTGTGTGCATGGATGTCATCACTGACATGAAATGTGTCTTTCCAGACGGATTGATGGATGTTTTGAGTGCAGATCAGAGGTTTGATGGTATGAGTTCCAAATATGCTGACTTTGTGCAGAGGAAAAGTACAGAGAATGCTACATTTGCTTTCTGGAGCTCATACATTGACATGATGCAGCTACTCCTCCTGTTTGTGAGAGCAACACGAGAGTCAAACTGGCAACTTCACCTGTCAACAGTCCGATTAATGATGCCATGGTTTTTTGCCTACGATCGAGTAAACTATGCTCGATATTTACCTGCGTACTGGATGGAAATGGTGAATTTGCCCATCACACATCCCTCTTGCCACAGTGAGATGAATGTGAAAGGCCAGTGGACTGTCCAGCGACAAAGTGTTCATGGATTTGCCTCCATTGCTTGCGACCAGGCTATTGAGCAAACCCTTAACAGAGATGCCAAGACAAAAGGTGGTTGGACAGGGATCACACAAAATCGGTCTGCAGTGTATCGCTGGATACTGTCACAGCATGAAAGAGCCGCTATAGCAAGACAGTGTGAATCAATGGCAGGGATATCACCTGAGCTGAGGACTCGAAAAGACCTTGACAACACACGCATCGATGCTGATGAAAAGGCTGTGAGCAGAATCATTTCCACCATTGATTCCATGCTCAACCCTTTTGATGTGTACCAAGACGGCATTGTGTGTCTTAGCTCTGGAAGAGTAGCAACAGCAGAGATCATGAAGGATATGCTTGTTGCCTCAGAAAAGGGTGAAAATGCCGTAAAAGAATTTATGGACCAGAGACTGTTATCGAAATCAGTTGACATATTTGCCCCCATAAAATCACAAAAACTCAAGACCTTCAATGACCAGGTTAAGCCAAAAAAAAAATCTGCAGCAGGCAAGGAAGTGATTTTGCGTGCTGACAAAAAGTTATTTTCCAGGCTCCTCATCCTTGGTCAGAGCAGAAAAATTGAAATGAGGGAAATTCTGTCATATTCCTTGGGAACTGTGTCCTATCCATTAGCAAGTGCTGATGTTTTACTTGCCAAAACAAATAAATCAGCTCTCATGGATCTACTAGAGAAAAAAGGTGGAGACTGCTTGGTTGACCAAGTTCCAGTGGATGGTGCCATTCTTTTTGATGGCATGGCAGTCATGCAGGCCATGCGATCCAGACCAGATACATTTGGACAGCTTGCAGAGACCATACTGCAGAACATACTCCAACTCGCTTTGCAGCACAAGTGTACACGCATTGACTTTGTCACTGACCAGTATCCACTCATCAGTATCAAAAACCTAGAACGGTCACGTAGAGCTGATGCAGGGTCACAACGCATGCAAATCTTTGGCCCGGATCAGAAGACCCCAACCCAATGGAAAAAGTTTCTCTCAGAAGGAACAAATAAGGAAGCACTTGCCGAATTCCTGTATGTTGCATGGAAAAATGCAGACCTTACAATAGTGGGCAAAAACCTCTGCTTGTACATCGCACATACAAATCAATGTCACTGTGTGACTGTTAAGGAGGGTGTACAGTCTGTTCGTGTTGTTGAAGACCTGCAGTCTGATCATGAAGAATGTGACACAAGGGTGTTTTTACATGCACAACATGCTGCACAGGAGCATAAAGCTGTCATCATTAAGAGCTCTGACACTGATGTGGCAGTCATTGCTGTAAGTGTGCAGACAGATTTGCCATGCAGTTTATATGTTTTCACAGGGACTGGCAACAGGACACGTATCATTGACATTACCAAGGTGTCATCAGCTCTCGGAACCAGTGTGTGTTCAGCCTTGATCGGAATTCACACATTCTCTGGGTGTGACTCCACAAGTGCCTTTTATGGCAAAGGAAAAAGAAAGACATTTTCTGTTGCATGTGAGAAAGGTGAGTACCTAAAGGCTTTTAAAAGTTTAGGTACTAACTTTAACTTGGAGCAGTGAACATTTGCACTTCTTTGCCAGTATGTATGCCACTTATATGATCAGCCAGCTGCCGATAATGTAAATGAAGCTAGGTACAAGGCTTTCTGTATGGCATCATCAGCCTTGCCAGAATTATGCATTCCCCCTACCACTGATGCCCTCCATCAGCACTGCAAAAGGGCAAACTACCAGGCTGCAATAATGAGGTCCTGTCTCAAACAAAAAGTAAGTGCTCCATCACCTGCTGGATATGGTTGGCAAATAGAGGATGGGACCTTGCACATCACCTGGATGACCAGAAATCCGGCCCCTGACAGTGTTTTGCATGTGATACACTGCGGCTGCAAAGGTGCCTATGAGACAGGCAGATGTTCCTGTTTTTCTGCAGGATTGTGTTGCACAGACTTATGTCGTTGCTGTAATTGTGCCAACACAAAAGAAACTGAGGAACTGGAAGATAACTGTCCTGACACTGACAGTGAGGACTGAGTGTCCTTAATCTGTTATTTCTTATTCAGTTTTGTACAGTTTTATATATCATATTTTTCATAAAGATTGTTTTTATGGTTCATCAGTGTTGTTTTCATTTGTGGAAGAATGAATGAATGAATGAATGAATGAACAAATGGTCATTGGTATAAGTACAACTATTGCCTTTTATTGATACAAGGAAGGAGGTTTATTTGTCACATACATAGAAATACTTACGTAAAGCATGTAGTGAAATTTCGTTTGGTGTTAAGCTTTTTCTGTGCGAGTGTGAAGAAAGATCAAGAAATATTTTTCATAAACATAAGCATGCATAAGCATAAGCATGACTTAACATAAGCATAACATTATCGTATATTTGCCTCATTGTTCTTCTTGGACGCGGCTATGTATACAGCACTATTTAGAATCCATTTAGCCCACTTTTGAGGATGTTCGGGTGTTTTCCTCTTGATCGGTAACGTTGAATCTAACCATGGGAGCCGCCATCTTGCCATTCTGTTGACAAAAAGCAGCTACCTCATTGGTGTAGAACGATCACGTGTCGAAAAGTGCCAGCACTCGCAACCAAGATCCTTGTGCGCTCTGAAGAAACTAGTTCGGCATAAAACATAGACGCACCAAAAATTGACTGGAAAGTCAGCGACTAACTTTTTTTTGGTAGCTAAGCACGACTCGTTCTTTTTTATGAGCTAAAGATTGTGTAGATGCGCGACTGTGGAGCAGGTTGAAACGAAAACAGTGTTCACCTTACGGCCTAGAACGCATTCAGCCACCGTTGGAGAGGGCGGGCCCTGAGAAGGCCCAATGGAACCAGCATGCCTGCAGCTGAGATTAACCCCAGTAACTGCTGGAAACACAGAAACTCTAAGCGCTTGCCCCGGCGAAAGGCGCAGAGGGCCTCGAGGATCTTGGACATTCTCTGTGGTGTGAGAGATGCCTTCATTGTGAGAGAGTCCAGACGGATCCCTAAAAAGACTGTTACCTGTCTCGGATTCAGGTCTGTGAAGGACCGGACGGTCACCCCACGTTGTTTGGGGATGTGGCGACTGGACTGGGTGGTGAAGTGTGGAAGAACCGCACACGAGATGGTGGTTGTCATAAAATATATATATATATATACACATTTATTTACAAAGGGCTCCAGCAGCCCGAGACATGTGCCCAAACATACAACACACACATACCGGCCGTACTCACAGGTATTGCAGTACTCTGTACCCTGGGCACCTGCTTGTCCTAAGGTCCAATCACAGGCACCTTTTCGGCCCAAGCCAGGTCCCAATCTAGGCACAGAGACTCACCTGAAACTAAGTACATTACCTGGCCATCGAAAACAAATCCCTACCCACACTAAGCACAATACAAGGCACACAAACACGGTACAGAGACAAGGCACACAGAAAAGGCACACAAAACCAAGCCTACAAAACAAGGGAACAAAACTAAGCTAAAAGCGTCCACGCATCTAGACACGTACTGTTTCACACCACTCCGGTATACGGGGAAAGCAGTACACTTGTTTTCTCCCCAAAGGTCTGTAGCCCTGCTGTCGTGCCTCTCTTGGCAAGTCTCTCTCCTAGTCTTCTCATCAGGCACCCTTTTAAATACACAGGCCACTTGGCTAAATTAGTCCAATCAATTATCCTTGGACTCTTCCATTGTTGTGGGGGAACATGGAACCAACCATTACGGTGGGGGAGTCAGTCTTAAAGGGCAACAGCCCTTTTCCTGCCACAGTGAGAAGGGAGGAAATTCACCTTCTCACAAGGTCGCTCTTTTTCAAGTTGGCCCTGAAGCCAAGGGACTGAATGTGGGCCAACACCACTTTCGTGTTTTGCATGACCTTCTGGTGAGATGGGGCGCAGATCAACCAGTCGTCGAGGTAAGGCCTCTTCTTTGGAGTGGTGCCAAAGCGGACGCCACGACCCTGGTAAAGACTCTTGGGGAGAGGCAGAACGGAAGGACTCTGAATTCGTATGCCTGCCCCCGAAAGGCGAACCGAAGGAACTTCCAGTGGTCTCGGCAAATCGGAACATGGAAGTAAGCATCCTTGAGATCGATGGTGGTGAACCACTCGCCTTGTTCTACCGATTCCAGAATGTGCTTTGTATGCAACATTTTGAACGGTAGGCTTTTGATGTATGCATTCAAGCGGCGGAGGTCCAAGATGGGACGGAACCCGCCGTCTTTCTTCGGTATGAGGAAATACATTGAATAAAAGCCAGCCTGCTGTTCGCTGGCGCTTACCTTGGCAATGGCTCCCTTCTGGAGCAGAGTTGTTATTTCTTCTGCAAGGCAGTCTGCCTGGACTGGGTCCTTGACCATTGTCATTCGGACACAGGATGAGGGTGGCGGCCGCTGCCGAAACTGGATCCTGTATCCCCTGGCAACTGTTTCCAGCACCCAGGGGTCTGCAGTTTCCCTCTCCCAGCAGTCCAGGTGTAACTGGGAGTGGACCTCGGCAGCTGCCCCACAATTGCTATGTATGACCCCCTTGGGGGAGGCCTGCCTTGGCCTGCCCTCTTTGTTGAGGACCGTGGCTGACTATGCCATGGCCTTCTGGCAGCACGGTCAAAGCCCTGAATGTTGACATTCCCACGGGTGTAACCCCGCCAGGGCTCCTGAGGCCCCGAGACAGTGGGGTATGGGTGCTGCCGGCCCCTTGTATTAAGTATAGGGCGTCAAAAGGCTCTCTGCACACTTTCACGAGTGCGCAGTGAGTGCTCAGCCCTTTCCAGGAAACTCTGTGAGTCGGCATGAAACACACGGCCTGGCTCTACGGGCATGTTAATAAGCTCCCTTTTGATACCATCAAGGAGGGTAGTCTGGGCTAACCAGATCTGTCTACGTGTTAGAACAGCTGTAGATATGGCTGCCCCTACATCCCGGGTGAGCTGAGCATGGGCAGACAGAGCCACATCAACCAGATCTCTGATGTCTTGGTCCCCTGCACTAGTGGTCTTCCTAATAGCTGCCAAGAGGACAGCCAGGGCGTTACCTGAGCGTGCAGCACGAGCAGCCGCGTTAAAGGTTCTGCAAGCGAGGCGATCTGACTTATCACACTCCTTGTTAGGGCAGTGTGGGTCAGTCATCACCCTTGTTGGACCCAAAGGTCAGGGTTGCCATTTCCTTCTCAACTGGCGGCAATCCTGTTTCAGGTGGGTAGGCTGCCATGGCTAAGTTCCTACATCCAGAGTTAAACTGAGGGGCTCTGCTTGGAGCAATCCAAGCCCGCCTCAGCATCTGGCAGTAGTCCTCCGCGGCAGGGAGAGAGGCTATGGGACGTGACTGAGTAGTGCCGGCCCAAACACCCTCGGCTGGGCTCGGGATATCTGTTGGGATTGTGAGCCCCACAATTTTAGCTGCAGACAGCACCCTAGACACCAGGTCACTATTACCGGTTTCCTCTGCCCCCTCCCCCACCGACGCTGAGCCGTCAGGATGATTGGGGGTAATATTACTACGCAATTCCTCAGGGTCCCTTTCCAGGAGAGAGTCCTGCGCATGAAGTGAAATTGTATCTGGGTGCAGATCCCCCTGTTCCTGGCCTGATGGTAGATCATCCCTCCTCACCCTCCTGTGGGTACCTGGACTCCAATGGGGCTGTTGAAACTGTCTCTGTCTGAGTGGTTCCCCCAGATGGGGCATCCCAGTTAGTCAGTGTCTCTGTCAGGCTACGAATGGCCACCAAGAGCTGAGACTGGATATCTGCCCCGCTTGGACTGCCCGGTCCTGAACGAGGGCGTTCTGAGGCCCTCTTTTTCTTTGATTTGTGCGAGTGTTCTCGCTTTCGCTTGGGGGCCTGACTTTCAGGGCAACGTGCATGCCCTCCCCCATGGGTATGAGAGGATTCCGCTACTGGCTGAGCAGTTTCCTGCAGCCCAGCTCTCCGGACCCTCTCTCCTAAGGGGCAAATCAACCGCTGCCGGGCATGGACTCTCTACATCGTCCCAGAGATGAGCCTTGCCCAAACATGTGGGGCACTCGTTGTGACCATCACGTGGGTCCATGGCCTTCCCACAAAAGAAACAACAAGGACCGGAAGCCATAATGAGTGATTTAGCCAATCTGGTAAACCCAGTCAGCGCCCCAGTTGTTACAACTAGCCCTGCAGGGCGTAGGAGTAACGTAGTCCACTGTGACCAGTAGCTACTGAGTGGGCAGTGGCTGGTCCGGGCACCACCTGGACGTGCTTCTGAACTTGCACTGTAGCCCCAAATGCCGCAAACAGCAGTGAGTGGGCCAACACGTTAAAGTAAGGGACCTGCCTCACAGAAAATACAATTGGAGAGAGCACACTACAGGCTATAAGTAACTGTACCCCGACCCACTGCGAACAGGAGTCAATGGGCTAACAACTAGCTGTTGCTAACAGCAGCGGCTGGCAGGCAGACAGTCAATTATTTCAAACAAAGCTTTGTCAATGAAGTGGCTGTGCAATAAATAATACACTAAACACAACAACACCGGCGTACCGGGCTTGTGATGAGCGGCCTAGTCGAGATTATTCACTGGACTTTTACAGGCTTCCACTCTTGTAACACAGATACATCCACATAATACAACACAGCAACACCTGCGCACATGGTGTGTGATGAGTAATGAGTGATTTAGCCAATCTGGTAAACCCAGTCAGCGCCCCAGTTGTTACAACTAGCCCTGCAGGGCGTAGGAGTAACGTAGTCAGAGAGAGGTCAGAGAGAGGTCGAAATAGATCTAAACACATATAAAATCCCCCAAATCTATAAAGCTGGGCTACTGACAGAGTATGTTGTATCAATAAATGTATGTAATAAATAATACACTAAACACAACAACACCGGCGTACCGGGCTTGTGATGAGCGGCCTAGTCGAGATTATTCACTGGACTTTTACAGGCTTCCACTCTTGTAACACAGATACATCCACATAATACAACACAGCAACACCTGCGCACATGGTGTGTGATGAGTAATGTAAATATTCACTGCCAAATTCACAATGGGAACAGTTTAACTTAAACATTGCATTGGCCGGGAATCGAACCCGGGTCTATGGCGTCGCAGGCGAGAACTCTACCACTGCGCCACCCGGAGAATAACTGGCACATTGACAAGCAAGCCCTAAAACTCTTTTCTCTTACGTTATTATTGGCGTTCCTTCTTAAACAGCCGAATAATGGTAATCTACTTGCCGCACTCTACGGAAGTTTCACAGGTGTTATACCTGTAATCAAACAAAGCAATGTTAACACACACGGCGAAGGCACACTCCACAAGAGGACCTAACTGCCGGTAACATTGATCTTTTAAGGGAAAATCACTTACCAATCCTCAGGGACGCAAGGCACCTGCACAATAACGTGACGGATTCAGAATTCCCAGATTCAAACCTACCGGTCTCGAGATTGAGGCGAGAAAGGCAAAGAGGAACAGGCATGTTCCCGGATACGCTATATGCTGCGGGTCCAGCCTCCGGTCAGTCACATGACATTGTTGAAATAAAAGTCTCGAGGCAGGTGCCAGGATGGCATCATTCGTAGTAAGACCGTGGTGACGGTCAGAGAGAGGTCGAAATAGATCTAAACACATATAAAATCCCCCAAATCTATAAAGCTGGGCTACTGACAGAGTATGTTGTATCATGCAGAAGGGCCTTTACGGATCCCGGGTACAGCATATGGCGTGTGTTGCGGCTGTCACCAGCCAATTGGGCACTGTTGTGTACCCTGCCATCCTTACTTAACCTGTTAGTTCAGATGTGCCCCCTAGCGATCGGCTGATAACATCTTAATTACGTGCATGTAGCCACAAAAATAAAAAACATTTTACCATAAACAGACTTTTATCTGAAAAAGCACTAATACTGCCACAAGCACACGTACTATCAAATGCCTGTGTTCAACAGTTCATTAGAAAACGACCAAAAGAAAAACGTGGTGTGCCCCCTGCTGTGCCCCACCCCCTGACGCCTCCTCAAACTAATCGTCCATTTAAACATGCTATCTTTGCCAAAATGTCTTGTTTTCTGCCATGAAACAATCGTTATCTATCCAAAAAACTAAATGATGACACTGAATAGTTTAACTGAGGATATTATTGTGGTTTATTTATGTACTCACATCACAGCACAAAACATGCCTCCATTTCCCATATCATATGATCTCAATCTTCTCGAGCTCCTCGTGGCCATGAGAAATATATTTTTTTTTAAAACATACCTGAATAATCAAAGCCATATATCTCTTCTACGAAACTGTGTAGTTTTTATTGGCCACAGTACATTTTATTCCTTGTTCTACCGTAATTTTCATGTCTAGTGCCAACAAACCAACCACTTCATGTAACAGATGACCGCATTCGAAATGCCTGTTTCTCCAATCCAGTTACTATAAACTGATTGACACCTATTATATCCAATAGTACTCATTCTCATGTTTACAATGGTATGCCCATTGCCTGTCTTTGAATAATATTACGGTGTGATTGGTCCACGCGTAACCGAAGGTTCTCTGGTGCGCTTTCCATGCGCCAGAGGAGTCATTTCAAGCACAGCCTTTGCGCATTCAACACAACACGTGGAGTTCGCCCATGGACACAATTGGAACAGCTGGATTGTGTCCTAGACATGACATGTAAGTATCTATATCTGCATTTATGTTTTCAGACACGCATAATACTATTAGTATACACTTTGGTATGTTCTCACAATATTGGCTTGCCTATGTATTTGTCTGGCAAATTAGCCAGCCTGCTAGCATGCTCGCTAACGTTAGCTACATGGTATTTTTGCTGTGTTGTGTGCTCGTAATGTAAACTATGTAAATACATATCTGTATGTATGGTTTCACACACGCATAATACTATTGGTATGCATTTTTGTACGTTTCCAAATTATTGGCTTGCCTATGTATTTGTCTGGCAAATTAGCAAGCCTGCTAGCAAGTTCGCTAACGTTAGCTACATGCTATTTTTGCTGTGTTGTGTCCTCCTGATGTAAACTATACATATCTGCATGTATTCGTTCACACACGCATAATACTATTAGCATACATTTTGGTATGTATGGCATGTTATATTTCTCCTGTTGTGTACTCTCTATGTCTGCATCTTTCTTGTTTTTAGTTGCATATTGTGTTTGGTTATTTTACAATGTATGTATGTGTAATGTATTTTACAGTAATCTATATTTTTTTTGCTGGATTGCTGAGTTGTTTGTGTAACATTTGCCAATTGATTTATTTTTTCCAGAGAGATGTCCCTGCAGGAGATGCATCTGTCCGCTCCCCACTAATTTCATCTCATATGAACAGATCTCATCTCATCAGAACAGAACTCATCTCATCTTATCCCTCCACACCCACACACCACACCCACCACACCCCACCTCCACATCCCTACCCACACCCCACTACACCACCACCACACCCCACTACACCACCTCCACACTACACTACCTCCACACACCACCACCACACTACACCACCTCCACACCCCATCACACACCTTCCACACACCACCTCCATCACACACCTCCACACCACACCACCTCCACACCCCATCACACACCTCCACACCCCACCACACCCCACTACTCCACCTCCACACACCACTGCACCACCACACACCTCCACACCCCGCTACACCACCTCCACACCCCACTACACCACCTCCACACGCCTCCACACACCCCACTACACCACTACACCACCTTCACACACCACTACACCACCTCCACACACCACTACACCACCTTCACACCCCACCACCCACCTCCACACCCCACCACACACCTCCACACACCACTACACACCTCCACACACCACTACACCACCTCCACACCCCACCACACCCCTCCACACACCTCCACACCCCACTACACCACCTCCACACCCCACTACACCACCTCCACACACCACCACACACCTCCACACACCACTACACACCTCCACACACCACTACACCACCTCCACACCCCACTACAACACCTCCACACGCCTCCACACACCACTACACCACCTCCACACACCACTACACCCCACTACACCACCTCCACACACCACTACACCACCTCCACACACCACTACACACCTCCACACACCACTACACCACCTCCACACCCCACCACACCCCTCCACACCCCACTACACCACCTCCACACCCCACTACACCACCTCCACACACCACTACACCACCTCCACACACCACCACACACCTCCACACACCACTACACACCTCCACACACCACTACACCACCTCCACACCCCACTACAACACCTCCACACGCCTCCACACACCACTACACCACCTCCACACACCACTACACCACCTTCACACCCCACCACACATCTCCACACCCCACCACACACCTCCACACACCACTACACCACCTCCACACACCACTACACCACCTCCACACACCACTACACCACCACCACACACCACTACACACCTCCACACACCACTACACCACCTCCACACACCACTACACACCTTCACACACCACTACACCACCTCCACCACACACCTCCACACACCACTACACCACCTCCACACCCCACTACACCACCTCCACACACCACTACACCACCTCCACACACCACTACACCACCTCCACACCCCACTACACCACCTCCACACACCACTACACCACCTCCACACACCACTACACACCTCCACACACCACTACACCACCTCCACACACCCCTACACCACCTCCACACCCCACTACACCACCTCCACCACACACCTCCACACACCACTACACCACTCCACACCCCACCACTACACCACCTCCACACCCCACTACACCACCTCCACACACCACTACACCACCTCCACACACCACTACACACCTTCACACACCACTACACCACCTCCACACACCCCTACACCACCTTCACACCCCACTACACCACCTCCACACACCACTACACCACCTCCACACACCACTACACACCTTCACACACCACTACACCACCTCCACACACCACTACACCACCTCCACACCCCACCACACACCCCTTTACTACACAAACATCAGGACAGGCTACCTCAGTCTGAGTACAAATCCACAAAACATACATGATGTACTTTTATATGGATCTGGATAGGTTTTTGGGTATATTTTGGAGAGGCTATAGACCATCATATGTGTTGTCACAATAAATTACAATATATTACACTGAAATTAATTCAGAATGGTTTGCTGTAGTACAGAAAGCAAGAAAAAAGTATGAATTCTTGATGTACAGTGACAGGTACTGGATTTTGTATTTGGTGAGGTTGGAGAGGTTATGAGACACTTGGAGACGTCTAAAGGTACCATATGGAAACTGATGTGTAACACTTGTAAACTTTTGTCTATCTGCTTAAATTTTTTTTACACACACTGTCAAGATGTTGTTGCATCAGGAAATGTAAATGTTAGTTTCCTATGACATTCAAAACCCAGTTCTACACTGAAACATAAAAAAAACACTAGGCGTTTTATGTTTTTTTCTGACAAAAATGTTGGTTTTGCTGCTCTGAAATGTAAACTAAAATGACATAAAATACTTTAACTGATTGCATTTGATGGGCCAAGTGTCTTCTTTAATTTAAGCCATGAATGGTTATTATGCAATGTTTAGAACAATAGATATTCAAGTTTTAAATGGGACAGTGCAATATAGGCGGAAATTGTCAAAAATACCCTTCTGAATTAACAGGTTAATTCCGCATGCACCATGTCAGTCAACCATAACTAAACATAACAAAACGAAATATTCCCATACACCTACCCAGGCAGCCTCTCTCTCTCCCTCTCCTTTTATATCACATTGCTTATGCCTTTATTAAATGATAAAATAGCCATATTGCCTACTGTTAATTGACTATCTAAAAGTATCTTCTTATCTGTTTCCCAAATTGATGCCTACTAACCTAAATGTTCTCTCTCCCTTATAGCATGATCCAACTGCTGATGGATGTGAAAACATAGCTCCTCACCACCACTACTGCTCATCTACGCATATAGACAGCCAAACTCTGCCCACTCACTCTGTCTTTTCTTTCTCTCCTAGTCTAGACTATCTCCACTATGGGACGCTGCTGTAGTCTCTCCACCTGATCTACCTGTAGAAACCCTTGGTTCACATGCACCTATCACCACCGTACTGCCGTACACTTACTCTACCCCATAACCTATGCTAGGATTTATATGCAATATATAGTATTGCCACCACCGACATGTTTTTCTGTTCCTACTCTCCTTACCCCTGGAACAGTAACCCTATGAGCACAGTGTATACCCATTAAGCTGGTTTTGTATGTATCATGTTTATACCACCTGATGTCTGTATATATATTATCTACCAAATGCATGCTGTTTCCCTTCCCCTTCTGCCACACAACCCTCCCCTATCCCCCCTGCCTATCTCCTCCAGGCCGATCTCAAGCAGATGGGTCCCCCCTTATGTGCCATGGTTCTGCTTAAGGTTTCATCCTGACTAACAGGGAGTTTTTCCTTGCCCCTGTTACCAGTGTGCTTGCAATAAGGGGGTCCAGGCTCTGTAAACAGAAAACAGTCTGTTCGAAATACACTTTTACACTACTATGAGTTGAACTGAAATGTCTATTTAAGTGTATTTCCAACATGCTGCTGAAATAATACAATTGCACTGCAAGTATGTTTCGAATGCTCACAAATCTTGGCATTGTGCTTGCCCCTGTTACCATTGTGCTTTCTCTGAGGGGGTTCAGGCCCTGTAAAAAGCCTAGAGGCAATTATATTGTTTTGGCACTATATGAATACAATTGAATTGAATTCATAATTCCCAAGTACTGCCTAGAGAAAATTGCTCATCTGTCATTTACAGATAATTATTACAGCCAACTGAACTTTTAGGCTGGTTTGCCAAGTCCATTCTGTGTACATCAACTAGGGATGCACGATAATATCGGCACGACATCGGTATCTGCAGATAAAAGCTTAAAAACGTAATTATCGGCATCTGCAGATATGAAAAATTCTGCCGATGTACCTGGCCGATAAGGTGACGTTCAAATCATGCGCACGCGAAGCAAATGTTTTGGTTACTATGAGCGCCAACAATGTAATTCAACACGTCGGCTGTGTGGCAGTACTTCACAGTATCAGAGGATGTTGACATGCTATTTGTCAGGAAACTTTTCAGGAGATGGAAGAGGAGACGACAGCTTGGCCGTAACGTAGGTTGCATGCATGCAGACCACCCGCGTGCAATGCTTTGCAACATTACCTGTTGCACGCTAATAGAAGTTAATAAGTTGCTAGTTAGCTAGACAACACTAGCTAGTTAGCTTGCATGCTACGTGACACCAGCGAAGTTGATGATCTCATTTGACGGGATGTGAAACGTTATGTCACGAGCCCACGCTATCTGTACATGGCTTACTTTTGCATATATGGAATTTATATAGCTAACTTGGCAATAAGGTTACATAGATTAGTCTAGAAATCCTAGAAGGGATGTTATTAAACTGTAAGTCAGTTAACCAACGTTAGCTTGCCAAGTTGCATTTCCAGAGTGTAGTTGTTCAAGTTCAAGGAGGTACTGTTCAAGTATGAAAATTGTGACGTGAAAATATAAATAAATCTGCCATATTTGAAATCATTTCAATAGTTTCATGAGTGAATGTCTATTTCTAAAATGATACAAATCAAGTTTTTAATGTCCCGTATCTACAGCAATACCCTATCATAATAACAGATTAATTCTAGTACAGGAGAGACTTTTCAATAATTAAAAAGCAGAGGTGTATATATCGGTATCGGCAATCGGCCAAAATGAGCTTGTAAATATCGGCATATCGGATATCGGCTAAAATTCAATATCGTGCATCCCTAACATCAACATCTGTAGTCCCTGGTAAACATGTTAAAGGAGGCTGCCTCAAACACAAAATCAAAATGGGTAAAGCGATACAAAGAATAAAAGGGAAAAAAACATATAGAATAACATTGACTAGAATAAGAACATGTAGAGCAAGTGGTTAAAAGGTGAAAGTAGTGACGACATTGCAAGTCGACAGAACGACATTATAACCATTATAACCTTATAATCAACTGCTGATCTCCAAGTGTCAAAACTAGACTGAAATCAATGTGAACAGGCCGGCACACAGTAAAAAAGGAGGATCAGAAGATGACCGTGACTGTGGGCTGTGCATGGTGCGGTGTACGTGCACCATGTTGTTTCATGCTCTGACAGGTTCATTTCTGGGACAAACTACTTTTTTTGTGTTCAGTGTGTTAGAATGACTGCTACTGAATTATGAATCTATTTAATTCCAGCAACCCACAATGACAGCATTATAACACATCTGCAGGGATTAAAGTATTCCGGCACCGTGCTGGATTTCCGGCGTGCGGCGTTTGGCTGCGAAAAAAAATCTTATATAAAAAAAAACACGTCTCGATATCATCACCATCACTTTCGAGTTTATGAGTTCGTCTGCCAATGAAATGAAAGGAGCACAACTCTCCCGCTCTCAAATTAACATTATTAGCCAATCAGAAGTAGATTGGGGCGGGTCTTGGGAAAATGTGCTTCAGACTTTTCTCTATCGCTCTGCCTAGCGTAGCTGCCCGATTAGAGAGACATCACACCAAAGGAGAGTAGGATGGAAAGTAAGTTCATGAAAATAAATGGCGCTGGGCATGGATAGAAGAGATGGGAAGGGAAGGACAGTAAGCCTTTTGGTAGCTGGTGTAAGAAGTTAAGAGAAGCAGGTGCTTGCTTCTGTACTTTGTGCTCGAGAAAGCTAATATATGCAACTAGCTCTCCAACACACAACGCCTTTACCGGGAGCAACATCCTCAGCTGATGTACCGGCATCAATAACTGACTGTGTGTGTGACGTGTGTTTCACTAAACTGTCAATATCCAATCAGCGTGCCGCTATTTTAACACACACGGCATAACACCAGAGTTTAAAAGACGTAAACGGAAAAGCTAAAAAAAAAACGGCATGTTTTCCTTAAATGTCGACGAAGCCACCAACAAGTACATGGACAAAGTCCTGTTTTGTATTTATTTCCCAACATTAGTTACCAGTTCTTGTAACATTTTAATGTTTTGTTTGTTATTTATTTTATTCATATATTTTCTATTAATTTCCTAGTATTTCATTTTTGATCAAAGTAATTATGGAAATGTTGCAATATAAAACTACATTATTATCTACAGTTCACTGTTGCAACAGTTTAAAAAGTAAATCGCTGTCCTTTTTCATATATCCTCAATTAAATGGTAACAAATCAAATCTTCTTCCACTGACATACCCTTATAACATGTCACCTTGTGATTGTAGGTCATCTTGTAACCTTTCAAGGACAAAGCTTAGCAGCTAAACTTGATATCAAGAAATCGTAAATGCTACATGTGTTAGTACCATATTGTAGTGAGGTGGAGTACTATTGCTGACCTTTCTTGGGATTGCAGTTTCAAAAGTCTCACCATAATCTGCAATCATTCATTTCTAAATGTTTGTTTGTTTGTTTGTTTTTTGACCCTGCAAATGTGTCCATGCCACAAGACGATACCCCCGCTCCCACACACACAAAAAAAGTTCAGGGTCAGGATTTTTTTTTGCTTTAACCCCTGCATCTGTTTATCACTTGAAAATATACTTTTATGATTTGACATGGGGACAGGCGTACCTCTCCTCAGAGCAGCAACTGCAGACTGAGGGCTAAACGAAGATGCCAACAAAACTAAACCAAATCCCTTGAATAGGTGGTACAGGTTCACATTCTCAGTGTATTCACAGATAACAAGATTAGGTACAAAACATGAGGATTTGGTGAAGTTTCATAAAATAAAAGCAAACTAAATAAAAAGTAGTATTTCATTTTTTACTCCGTTACAAAAGCTTAACATAATATAACCTAACATGACCCTGCACAAACCAGTCTCTTCCCCCTATCCCAATCATGCAATAAACTATGCAATTATCTGGGGCTCAGGTTTCAAGGGGGACAGAAAGTTTGCGGGATCAGGAAGTGAGTGAGATGTGTTGTGCAAAATGAATGGATTAGCTGCGTGAAATGAGTTATGGAGTGAAATCAGCTGGTACCTGACCGATCGCTCGGTTTGTGACATGAAAATGGGTAAGTTACAGAGGGATTTGAGAATTGTGATTGCGATGTTTAATGATGGAATGCGTGTGTTCGTGTTTCCGTGTTGTTGCGTGTAGTAAAAACGTGGTGATCAGTTAAAAGTTCGCAGGTGGTGTCAAGTGTAGTAAAAAAAAAAAAGGACATTTTAGGTATACTGCAGTATTCGTTCACTCTTGGTTTTTTAGCACCTTTTCTATTTGAGCAATACTGGTTCAAAATCACTGATATATCAAACTGAAAATACAATAGTGTTCATGATTGTTCCATGGCTTTGAGTACCTGCAGCATCACAGCCACGGGGATATCCTTTACCAACTCCACTCTCGCTCGTGTCATACTGTTTAATTATATGGACCTTCAGTTGATATGTCAATTTGTACTAAGGTTTTAAGAAGTCACACTCACCAGACATTAATGTCTTGTTCAGTATGGAGAGCGTTGACCCCGTAAACTTGAAAATCAGTCTTGCAAACAACGCAGGTATGTGAAGAATGCGGTAAGGATGAATTTGAATGAATTTAAGTTGAGGCGTAGCCTATGTGATTCATCTTCTGAGTGTTCAGTCATCTTCAGCGTAGCTAGGGTTGTTTTCTGTTTGGGAGTTGAACATGGAGTTGGAGTGCTTGAGAGGATGTACATAACTCTGCAATGTCTGGCTGAATTTGAGGAAATCTGAGTCTTACATTTTTTTCCACACACAGTATGTGGCTGTTTTCTGTTTTCATGCTCGTCAGAGCTGATATCCCACTCTTACATAAGTACGTCGTGGCAAACGGCATCAAAGTATTTCCACTGATGTGCGTTGTTATGTCCCGTTTGACAATGTCTGTCACACCAAGTTGATTTGCACACAAAAAAAGCTAGCTTGGCTAGCAACAACTGTACTGCTGCTAACATCCTGATCCTTTGAAGAGCAACCTGTGTTGCTCTCGCCGGCAGGTGCATCCTCATTTGTAGGCATTCTACTAGTAGTAGCGGTTGGTGTCTCTCTGGACCGGGGATTAACTCTTTTTAACCATTTATCCATTTTCGTGCAGCAACCGGAATGAGCCCCTGCTTCTCTACACAGGGCATCAGGGAGTGAATTCTGACGAGGGAGCTAACCGTTGTGCCTATGTTTTGTCTAAACTACCTGTAGCTATTTTTGGCTGTGTAATAGTTTCTATGAACACTACAATGTATACATGATCGTCATGAATCATTTCTAGCTTTATAGTGAGGGCAAATCAAACAACAGAGTTTCTGATAATAATTGGCAGATTCCTCTAGCTCATTTAATTAGGTAAAAGCATTACTTTTTTTTAATCTGTTTCAATCAAGTGTTGTGAGCAGTCTTAGTATGTATTTCAAAATTGAGAAAATTGAGAGAGCACAGCACCATTCAGAGAAGGAAGAAAGACTGGATTCCTGGTCATCGCAGCTACACCATCCCTAGAGCTCAGCATATGAATGTATCTGGGCTCCCTTCTCAGTGTGGGCAAATCAAACTTGAAGGAACCAGAAATTAAGATTTAGAGTGCATAATGATATACCATAGTCAGTAACTCACACCATATATGAACCACACAACACTTTTGTCTTTCTTTTTCAGTTGCAAGCTTATATAATAAACCACCAACAGATCATTTATTTTTTGCATGAACACATTTGATATACAAAAGGGTTTTGGACACTTCCTGAACACTTGTAATTATTGTACTACTTAGAGGTGCTGCTGCATCCCCTGCAAGGAGAAAACTACACATGCACCTACTGCTGTTCCAATACCAAGTAAAGAACCAACCAATGCTCCGACTGCCATACCTGCACATTTGGGCAAGTGTTTCTTTGTAAATCTGAGAATGGATTCTGCCCTGATCTTAATCGTTACATTTTCATTTGGATTCTCATTCCAGATTTCTTCCTCTTCTCTCTGTATTGCTTCCTCCACTGCTTTCAGCATCTCATTAGTGTAGCAGCCTCCTCCATTCTGTCTGACCATCTCATCAATGGTGTTCAGCAGCTTCTCCACCTGAACCCTGTTGCTCCTGTACTCGTGCTCCTTATTCCAGTATTTGTTGTCGATCACGTGGCATCCGCCTCCACACTTCTCCACCAGTTCCTTCAGCTCCTTACTCTGATCTACAAACTGCTCAATGGTCTGACCTTCATTAAGATCATCACCGTGAGTAAA
>NW_024880092.1:0-22500 GCF_900700415.2 Clupea harengus
GGAGGAGAGGAAGAGTAAGGTAACGGTGGAGGAAGGGGAGGAGAGGAGGAGAGGAGGAGAGGAGGAAGAGGAGGGAGAGTAAGGTAACGGAGTGGAGGAGAGGAGGAGGGGAGGAGAGGAGGAGAGTAACAGAGTGGAGGAGAGGAGGAGAGGAGGAGTGGAGGAGAGGAGGAGAGGAGGAGAGTAAGGTAACGGAGTGGAGGAGGGGAGGAGAGGAGGAGTGGAGGAGAGGAGGAGAGGAGGAGAGTAAGGTAACGGAGTGGAGGAGAGGAGGAGGGGAGGAGAGGAGGAGAGTAACAGAGTGGAGGAGAGGAGGAGAGGAGGAGTGGAGGAGAGGAGGAGAGGAGGAGAGTAAGGTAACGGAGTGGAGGAGGGAGGAGAGGAGGAGAGGAGGAGAGTAAGGTAACGGAGTGGAGGAGGGGAGGAGAGGAGGAGTGGAGGAGAGGAGGAGAGGAGGAGAGTAAGGTAACAGAGTGGAGGAGTGGAGGAGAGTAACGGAGTGGAGGAGAGGAGGAGGGGAGGAGAGGAGGAGAGTAAGGTAAAATGTATTTGCCTAAGTTAATGTCTGGCAGCCTTTACAAAAAATAACTGATATCTCTTCCCAAACCTGTTGATGATGAAATGTGGTCATTATTAAGCCATTGGTCAGATAGCTAGGGCTAAATCTCCCATATATCAAATACCAAAGGGATTTTGGTCAGGCTTTATGTTTTATGTTCGTATGTCGTCTGATTTGTGTCTAATTCAAATGTCCTCAAACTGAATACACTCCAGAGTTCGTGTTATTTTTGATTGTAGGATTTACTTCCACTTTCCAGCCTCAGTCTGTAGAAGCCATATCAAATTGTATCACCTCTCTTCAGTGATTGTATTCCTTTTACAGAAGCACATTTTTTTTAAATCTGACGATCAAAAGCTGTTCATGTACAATGGATAAAAAAAAAATCCTTGGAGAGCACTAGAAAGAAATTGCCTGGCAGCCGCTATGGCATATGCTGAGGAATGGTTCAGTGATGTGATTGCTTCCAGGATTAAAGTAATGCTTTACTGGACTGACCCCAGAGGCCTGGGGCTGTTTTGTTGCCATGGACAATGCAGGGATTCTCGTTGGCTTTTAGCTCTCCGATAGAAAAGCACAGCGCCCTCTCCGTGCGTAAAGGCCATTCAAACAGCCCTGTGGCATTATGGGTATAGGAATTAAAATAAGACCATTTGCCTGGATGCCTGTCTCACATGTGAACCTCCCCTTTCACCCTTACCCAGACTCCAGACGGTACATCAAAAGAACATTGTCACTTCATGTGAGCCAAAAGAGCCAAAAATATGGAAAGTAGCAGTGAAGAACTGCGGAACACACACACACACACACACACACACACACATACACACACACACATACACACACACACACACACACACACACACACACACACACACATACACACACACACACACACACACATACACACACACACACACACACACACACACACACACACACACACACACACACACACACACACACACACACACACACACACACACACACACACACACACACACACACACTCCTGCATGAACACACACACACACCATGACGCCAGGTGCACAAACACACGCAAGACAACAGTGGGTGGGCAAGGCGTACACTGTGACCCTCCAGCCTCTGTGATGTTTCCCATGAAATACCACTTACATAACCTGGCAGACTAACCTTGCCTTTGTCCTCAAAGAATAAAAAGAAAAGTATAGAAAAATGGAGAGAGAAAAGAAAAGAAAAGAAAAGAATCACTTATTCCCTCCCTGAGCCCATCTAACAATGACTCAGCAACATCAAGCAAGCCCCTGACTTTCCTCTCGAAAGGAAGGAAGGGATGGAGAGTGACAGGCTGTGGTCTGGGCTGAGGTGTGTGTGTGTGTGAGTGTGTGTGTGTGTGTGTGTGTGTGTGTGTCTCTGTGTGTGTGTGTGTGTGTCTCTGTGTGTGTGTGTGTGTGTCTGTGTGTGTGTGTGTGTGTGTGTGTCTGTGTGTGTCTGTGATTGATATTGGAGTGGCAGCCACATTGACATCTTGGTGACTGAAGCCCGGCAGCAAATGCAAGGCTTGCACTCAGGACTCCATTGTAGCGGGTGACGAATGTGATTGAAGTCAGACAGATACAGATGGAGAATTAGCTGTGAGGCTTGATCCACGTTACTAAGGGCGCACACACACACACACACACACACACACACACACACACACACACAGACACACACACACACACACACACACACACACACACACACACACACACACACACTGAGGGAGAGAGAAAGGAAAAGCAGTGTGTGGGGGAGAGAACTTATAATAGGACTGTGTTTAAAGAGCAGCCTCAGCACAGAATAGGCTCTTCTTTCACTTCTCCCTCACATCACTCACACTCATTCTCTCTCTCTCTCTCCCTCTCTCTTCTCTTCTCTCTCTCTCTTCTCTCTCTTCTCTCTCTTCTCTTCCCTCTCTCTCTTCTCTCTCTCTCTCTTCCCTCTCTCTTCTCTCTCTCTCTCTCTCTTCTCTCTGTCTCTCTTCCCTCTCTCTCTTCTCTCTCTCTCTCTTCCCTCTCTCTTCTCTCTCTCTCTCTCTCTTCTCTCTGTCTTCTCTCTCTCTCTCCTTCTCTCTTCTCTTCTCTCTCTCACCCTCTCTTCTCTTCTCTCTCTCTCTATCTCCCTCTCTCTTCTCTTCTCTCTCTCTCTTTCTCTCTTCTCTTTTCTCTCTCTCTCTCTCCCTCTCTCTTCTCTTCTCTCTCTCTCTATCTCCCTCTCTCTTCTCTTCTCTCTCTCTCTTTCTCTCTTCTCTTCTCTCTCTCTTCCCTCTCTCTCTTTCTCTCTTCTCTCTCTCTCTCCCTCTCTTTTCTCTCTCTCTCTCTCCCTCTCTCTTCTCTTCTCTCTCTCTCTATCTCCCTCCCTCTTCTCTTCTCTCTCTCTCTCTTTCTCTCTTCTCTCTCTCTCTCTCTCTTCTCTCTCACTCTCTTCCCTCTCTCTTCTCTCTCTCTCTCCCTCTCTCTTCTCTTCTCTCTCTCTCTATCTCCCTCTCTCTTCTCTTCTCTCTCTCTTCCCTCTCTCTCTCTTTCTCTCTTCTCTCTCTCTCTCTCTCTCTCTCTCTCTCTTTCTCATTGTCTCACTGACACATGCTCAGTCACTGCTTCTGCCCCTCACGCACAGCCTGCTCTCAGAACACACTGCGCGTGATGAAGTGGCGCTGATTAGGCCAACCAGGAGCCTAATCAGAGGTGTGAATGCGTGATTGGGCAGCGGAGAGAGAGAGAGAGAGAGAGAGAGAGAGAGAGAGAGAAGCTGAGCCCTGGAGACTGATCTGAAACCAGTCCCAGCTTGCCTCTCCACAGATAACAACTACTGCCAGAGAATGATCCGTCACCTCACACACTCAAGCAATGACTCACCCACACTCTGAGTCAGGTTGGGCATGTCTCATGCCACACTCAGTGTATGTCCTTGCGTAAGGACTGTAATTAATATGTCAGGCATTATGTGGTCATAGAGCCTAAATAATCCCAGTTTTTTTTTAGGCTTGTGGTGTTGTCATTGGCTCCTGTTCTTGTATGATTGTGATACGTCCAATAGACCTTTAGTTACTGATGCGTTAGCATGTCCGTCATGCGTCCAATAGACCTTTAGTTACTGATGCGTTAGCATTTCCGTCATGCGTCCAATAGACCTTTAGTTACTGATGCGTTAGCATTTCCGTCATGCGTCCAATAGACCTTTAGTTACTGATGCGTTAGCATGTCTGTCATGCGTCCAATAGACCTTTAGTTACTGATGCGTTAGCATGTCTGTCATGCTTGTGTGCAGTGGTATACGTAGATCTGTATGGGTCTGGCATGGGCAGGTAGACTCTCCGGTAGTCATAGACCTTACTCTCTCCTGCCACTGCCTTGCGATAATCCTCAGGGGAAACAAGGGCCACGGGAGTAAACCCAAACAGTAAATCTGGGGCAGAGCACCCCGAGGGGCTGGACATCCTTCATTGTAATCCTTCCCGGAAGCTCCTGCAGCCAAGCTGCTGGAGTCGGACATATTGTTCCGCTCTCCTGTGGACAGCAGCAGCAAGGCCGAGAGGGGGATCCTGGCGTCTGGGCAGCCCAGACTCTCCATAAAACCTGCCCAGGCTTTGCCCTGGAGGCCCTGGAGAGGGAGCTTCATCGTCACTGTCAGCAGAGACAGCAGTTACGAGTTATAAGCGCAAGTATAATTATTTTGAGAAATGGTCACCTCTGCCAGACACCAGTATGAAAAAGTGCAGGTTTGGTGTTAACATGTTTAGCTAGCCAGCTGGCCAGCTTCAGCCACATCTGTGAGCTCAATCGCTTACAATTTGTATCTTTTGATACAGTTTTCCTCCACGTATTTCCCGCCACGAAACAGCTCAGATTGTAGCCATCTCTCCCATTATGTCAACTATCACCAATGGAGGCAGCCACAGCTGTCCAGACAAGAAGGGACTCAATCGCTGTTGGAAATTGAACTTGTATTTTGTCGGATGGCATGGACACTTTGTGGTTAAGTATAGCTCAAAAAGTTGTCAACTAGAAACAGCAACAGAGCAAGTTAGATCTTTCTAAATAAACATACTTCCCAAAAAAACACTTGACAGGCTATTCAAATGAGATCCAATTCAACATAAAGTATACAGCAACTGGTTGAAATTCAACACATACATTTGTGCATTTGTAATGTTGAAGTAAACTACATCAAAAAATGAGTGAATAACACACTTTAGTGGTATTTGTCAACACCATCAGAGAAAAAGCATCAACACTGGCAGACACCGCTCTGGCTCCTACACTCTTTAACATCTTCTTCTCCTTGCTGCTATCATACGTCTTTGACCTGTGCGACCCCCACAGTGTCTTTCTTCACACATGAAGTGATGTGAGCCTAGTGCTGAGACGTGAGATGCTGTTTGCAGATGATGCCACACGGGCACCAAGTACTGAGACGTGAGATGCTGTTTGCAGATGATGCCACACGGGCACCAAGTACTGAGACGTGAGATGCTGTTTGCAGATGATGCCACACGGGCAGCTCACACCAAGGAAGCCCTCCAGACAGTCATCGACCGCTTCACTCGTGCCGCATCGACCATCAGTTCTAAGAAGACGCCATCGGCCAAGACATCAGCAGCATCCCAAACATCTGTACTGGTGACTACATCCTGGAAGTGGTGGGGTTCACATATCTAGGCTCTACCATCCGCATCAACCTGTCACTAGATGCTGAGCTGGACAAGCGGATCGTTAAGGCCACAGGGACGATGGCATGCCTGTCCTAGAGGGTGTGGGAGAATGCCATGTTGAATTGACTAACACTAAGATACAAGTGTACCAGGCCTGTTTGCTCAGCACACTCCTGCACGGCAGTGTGACATGGGCCTTGAACGCCTGTCAGGAGCATAGACTCAACGTGTTCCATCTGTGGAGGATTCTGGGAATCATCAATCACGGCAAGACCGCATCCCTAAAGGGGATGCCCCTGGAGTGGGCAGGCATCCCAAGCATATACGCCTTGCTCACCCTCCCCTTCTCCGATGACCAGGCATGTTCATTGCACGGACGATGGTCGAATCCCCAAGGACATGCCGTACGCAGAACTGACCACTGGCACTAGCCCTGTGCTACAAAAATGTCTGTAAGTGCGACATGAAGGCCTGCAACCTCAGCCCAGTAGTCTGGGAGGCTGCAGCATCAACAAGAGACGGACCATCACAGCATGTGTGAAGAGAGGGGAGATAAAGAGAGACAGACGATGGGCAGAAAAGAGGGAGTGCAGATATTTTATCAAACGGACACACGGACACACATGGGGAAACTGTGAGGAGTCAAAAACCTGAGCTCCATCTCTCAGTCTGTCGGAGAAGCTGAACAAGAAATGGTGAAAGAAGAAACAAATAATAACCAAAAAAAGTGAGTGAGTGGGAAAAATCCGATTCAGCAGACAGGAAGTGTCTTTCTCCTCTCATCCTCTCCCTCTGTTTCTGCACCGTCCCCTGGGCATGTGAACGTGCCAAGGAGAGCTGGCGCTACAAAGGAAACGGAGCGGCCGCTGACAGAGCATGTTCGAGGGGGATAAGAGAGTAACCGATGGGATAGAAGTCCTGAGCCAAGAAAACAGAACTTGTCTCCCTCAGGGGGTTCACACATTTATATATAGAACAACCTTTGAAAATAGCAGAACCGTGAGATAACCCACTTCCTCTCTTTACCTAAGGGCTGTTGAGAGAAGGAGGGAGGGAGAGGGAAGGAGTGTTTAGAGGGGGCTGACGTTGAGGCAGTGCTGGTACATTTTTGGGGGTTTTTAATGCTTCAGAGGAAGACACAGAGAGGGAGAGAGACAGAGAGAGGAGAGACAGAGAGACAGAGAGAGACAGAGAGGGGGAGAGACAGAGAGGGAGAGCGACAGAGAGATACAGAGAGGGAGAGAGAGACAGAGAGAGGGGGAGAGACAGAGAGATACAGAGAGAGATGGAGAGAGAGAGAGAGAGAGAGAGATGAAAGCTCCAGGAGAGCGGTGTGCGAATCAGCCGGAGCTGTCAGAGCCAGTTACACTGACGTGCACATGCAGGTGCACATGCACCACAGATGCACACACATGTGGGATTGCACACAATTAAACGTGCTGCTGTGGTGAACATCAATGGCCACACAATTAAACGTGCTGCTGTGGTGAACATCAATGGCCACACAATTAAACGTGCTGCTGTGGTGAACATCAATGGCCACACAATTAAACGTGCTGCTGTGGTGAACATCAATGGCCACACAATTAAACGTGCTGCTGTGGTGAACATCAATGGCCACACAGTTCAACGTGCTGCTGTGGTGAACATCAATGGCCAAACTAATTGAAGGGGGTGTGACTGATGATATCAAGTCAACGTGGGACTTTATGGGCCCGGAGGTAAAGATAAATAGCTGAATGGTTCAATATATCAAACAAAAAAGTGCACTGCACTAAGCACTACATTTGAATGGATGTTTCTGATGATAATTACTATAGTGGTAATCAAAGATACATACAAACACACACAACTACAAATGTGTATTTATTGGAATATGGCGATGAAAACCAAGGTCTTTTGAAGGTGCAAGTGGGGAAGGCATAAAACTTGCTGGCGGTGTTCCCTGGTCTAAATTAGGTTATCAGGTCCATCATGAATTCCACTCTTAAGTATCCAGCCTGATTATCATCGTTCTTAAGCACTGTGGGGACAGCGTCTGTCCTTGTCCTATATAATAAAAGTTGACGTCACGCTGGCTCACCTATGCAACCTTCAGTGTATAATTGCAGCCTTGAGTGTGATTGCAAAGGAGGTTAGGATGGCCAGTGCCGTCATCTTCTGCTGCAGAGGATGTCAGTGGACAGTGCTAACATGCCTGTCGCCATGTCAACTGACTTAATCCGGTCGGTTCACTGACGTCTGACTTGCTTTACTTCATCTTTAGGTAGCTAATTATGGTCTGTTTGCTTTTTTCTTTTTTTTGTTTAAGTGTCCACTACAATTCACTACACTGTGAGAAGGCAAGCAGAATGTGAGGTATTCTGTGTGAGATCTGTGTGTGAGGTATTCTGTGTGTGAGGTATTCTGTGTGAGATCTGTGTCTGAGGTATTCTGTGTGAGATCTGTGTGTGAGGTATTCTGTGTGTGAGGTATTCTGTGTGAGATCTGTGTGTGAGGTATTCTGTGTGTGAGGTATTCCGTGTGAGATCTGTGTGTGAGGTATTCTGTGTGTGAGGTATTCTGTGTGAGATCTAAGTGAGATCTGTGTGTGAGGTATTCTGTGTGAGATACTAAGTGGTACTGGTAGATAATAGCATTGCGGCAAACTTCATTTGCTTTGGCTACCTCATGTGCTTGAAAGGATTCCAGACGATGACAACCCCACACTCCCCTGTTTATCCTCTCTGATGGCCCCCCCCCCCACCCCTTCGTCCCCTCCTACTTGCTGACGACCCCTGACTCTCCTGGTCATCCTCTCAGATCTCCCCCCTCCGCCCCCTCGTCCCCTCCTACTTGCTGACAACCCCTGACTCTCCTCGTCATCCTCTCAGATCTCTCCCCCTTCGTGCCCTTCTCACTGTAAAATAGGGCGTGATTGATCTGATCACTATGAAGTCTATCTGTCTCAGTGTCCCATCCCAATTAACCTTCAAACACAGA
Source organism: Clupea harengus (assembly GCF_900700415.2). Lineage (NCBI taxonomy): Eukaryota > Metazoa > Chordata > Actinopteri > Clupeiformes > Clupeidae > Clupea > Clupea harengus. The sequence continues at coordinate 8,217 of NW_024880092.1, forward strand.
GGGCAATGGGGAGGGTGTGCAGGTCAAAACAAACAGTCTTGCAAAAGAGGGCTATGAGCTCCTCTGACATGTACAAGGCATTTTAGAGAAAGAAAGAGAGTGATGAAGAGAGAGATTGATGAAGAGAGAGAGAGAGAGTGATGAAGAGAGAGAGAGAGTCGGATCACCTGAGAGAAGGAGAGACGCCGTTGGATGAAAAGGTTAATTTCAGGAGAACAACACTGCATAGTCCAGTGCAGGCCATCTAGGAGTCAGTCTGAGAATGTCACAGAGCCAGCGGGGAGAGCCTGCCGGGCTGAGCGGAGGCATTCATTAAACGCCCTCTGACTGACAGAGGCTGCAGGCATGTTCAGCACCACGGACAGCGCTCATCCACCTCCATCTCTACTTCCTCTAATTCATAACCTCTAAACACATACACATACAGATACATGGTGAAGATGGGGAAACATCGTTTGTTTACTCAGGATCTTTATCTAATGACTTAAAATGACCATCCCTGTCCATCTCCCTTTCATGCCCTTTTTTTATTTTTAAATATGGACAAAACATTTGCGTAAGCATACGTGTAATTCCCCTCTCTACTGTCTATGACTCTCCTAAATAGAGAGTATCCGCAACCAGGGCCATCACGTCCTGTAAGGCAAAAACAGAAAAAGAGTACCCCCCACACACACACACACACTCACACTCACACACACACACACACACACACACACACACACACACACACACACACACACACACACACACACACACACACACACACACACACGCACACAAACTCTTACTCACCCATCTGCATAAAATCTGCATCTGATATTCTCTGAATTTGCTCTGTGGCACTCATGTCCTGCTGGGCCCTGTGGAGCCATCCGGGACGGGAGTCTAGCCACTCTGTAAAATTCACAAGACACAGGAAATCAAGGAAATCAGCCACAGCCAGTTGCAATCAGTACACTGTGTCTATGATGAGTAAAGGGAACATTTAGCTCCCTAATCATACATTCTACGAAACAATTTGGATCACATGGAATCATTTTAAACCATCTGATGATCTTATGAAGCACTCACTCCTGTCAAACGTGTTCCAGTGGACCCGGGCGTCATCCATGTTCCACTCCTTTATTATGAGTTTTCTTCTCAGGAATTGGGTGGCCATCCGCGAAATCATGTGGTGTATTTAAACATGACTCACACCAATCTGTGAAATATAACATAGCTCGCAGGAATTAGTGCAGTAACAGCTGTTATGACAAAGCAAAACTTGACTGGCACATTACGGAAATAATTGGGGGCCTTTCCTCCACATTTACATATTCTATAAATACCTTTACCCATCACTGCTAAATCTGAAACTTAGCATCTTAACAATTTAGCAACTTAATATCCCATCCACCATGTCCTGTCTTTCCTCAGTCTGCGTTCTAAACTCACACTCACTCACCAGGGGGTACACAAGATCAACCTGGTCCGCCCAGCTCATCTCCTTCCTCTTTCTCTCCTGTTCATTGTCACTGGCCACACTGACCCGGGTCTCCATGTTTCCTGTTGTTATGTTTTCCTTCTCTTGTTTTTAGGTTGAGTGTGATGTTGGGCCTCCACCTTTGCCGGATCCTCTTGCACTTCTTCCCCCCCCCCGATGGTCACCTCCTCCTCAGGCTTTGGTGTGGGCTTGATAAAAACTAAAAGGGCCGACCCAAACCTTTTTTTTTGTCAAAATGTGTAAATTGCAAACTACACAGTGTTGGAAAATTGAATGAGGCAGAGAAAAAGACTGCAATTAATGGGGTGTTATCTTTTTGAATTACACATGGACCTGTTACGGCAAACAAAGCACTCAATCCCTTGTCTTTTTTTCCGCGCGGGAGAAATACACCTCACACTGAACCTTGTGGTCTCTTCCTGGAGCAATAAACCTAATCCCAGTTGTGCCAGCACTCCACAGCACTAAATTGTAAAAGGCCATTTTGTCAGACTGGGTGAGTGGGAGTAGGGAGTAAGAAGGCTTGGATAGGAGGAGATGAGGGGAAGGGGAGGAGGAGGAGGAGGAGGAGGAGGAGGAGAAGGGTGTGTGGCTGAAGCATTGACCTTGGCAGGGTGGAGGCCACGCAGTGCCAAGGCTCTCCGTCAGCAGAGATGTAGAGGTGTGGAGAGATGGAGGGACGAGTGGACGGAGGCGTGGGGCCGTGGAGGAGGAGGCAGTCCATCTTTGGGAGAGGGTGTCAGGCAGCCTGTGAGCAGGAGCTGGAGATTGATGTGTGCGCACTGGACACACACACACACACACACACACACACACACACACACACACACACACACATAGATGTACACATACACATACAGGAGCTGGAGATTGATGTGCGCGCACTGGAGCAGCGAGCTGCGAGCGACCGCTCACGTCTCCCACAGTCCTCTCGTGCCTCAGCGCATGATGTGGGTGGGGAAGGGCTGCGCAGACACATGCTTACAGAAAGGGCATGTGTACACACACACACACACACACACACACACACACACAGATGTACACATACACGTACAGTACATACACATAAATACATACATTTGCAGATGAGTAAATACACATTCACACACACACACACACACACACTCACACACACACACACACACACACACACACACACACACACACACACACACACACACACACACACACACGTACACTTACAAATACAGTACATGCACATAAATACATACATTGGCAGATGAGTAAATACACACACACACACACACACTCAAATGTTCATATCTGTATATACAGTCACACACACAATCAAATGTAGAAACACACACATTCCTAGCAGATACTGTCCTTGAATATGAATCACACAAGATATGCGGTATGTTTGGACATACCCACTCACACACGGACACACACATACATCACTCCAGAAAGTATATACTCACTTGTCTGCTCCTGTGGGAAAACACAATGTACAGTATGTCTTGTAGAGTACGCGTGGACATATATTACCATCCATAACATATACGTGCTGACATTAGCTCCAAAAATGTAGCTGTGTTGAAGCTGACCTACTGGATGCTTTGGTCAACATTTATGTATCTGATGAAGATGAAGACTGATCGTGATGAACTTTCCTCACTCATTATTTTTAATGAACAAAGCCATCTGGGAACGTTAATTGCATGTTCTCTTCTTCCCTCGAATGCGGCAACCACCAATTAAATGAGCAAATTACAGGAATATGTCAAGTTCTTCAGCACTGTGGCCTTTAGGGAGGTGGAGTTTTGGGGTTTGACAAAGGGGAGAGCGATAGAAGAAGAAGGAGGCAGGAGGAGAGAGAGAGAAGAGAGAGAAGGGAAAGAGAGAGAGGAGAGAGAGGGGGAGAGAGGAGAGATAGAAGAGAGAGAAAGCTTGGCCTAGATTTGAGCACAGCTGAGCGGAGAGAGTGGATGGGGAGTGTGGTCCTGCCTCTCCTCTGGTGCTGTACTATAAGAGCACAGTGTGGTCCTGCCTGTCCTCTGGTGCTGTACTGATGATATGATAAAGATGATAAATTGCAGTAGCTGTGGTATTAGGAGGACTGCTGAAGACCACAGGAGATGGACACATATGTGGCACTCAGGAGATAAGCCCGTCTAAAGGAGGTAAATGTCATCCATCTCTATCACTCATCCGCACCCTCAAAGAGGATTAGCCTTGAAAAGACATGAGAAGCCATTTTGAGTTCTTATGTCGACCGTTTGATCATTTATTATTATGATTATATTTTCATTGTATTTGTGTGTTCCGGTCTTTTCTTGTTTGACATATTTGCACCAATGACTGTGTGCTGGCTGTTTGCATTCTGTCCTTCTTTTCAGTGTGTGGGTGACACAGGATAAAAAAGAGATAAAACACTGTTTGATTTTAAAAGAAGGTAAACTTTACTGGAAAACATCCTTTAAAAACATGATCCACTTCCCAGAAACCAACACTGTAAAACATCAAACTGGAGAGGGTTTAAGTAACCTTACAGACTAGTTACAGCAAATTGTCATCTTAAGTACATTTTCTTCTAACACAACACTGCTGGCAATAACGGTGATCTACCCAGATGTTTACTTGCCATTTTAATATGAAATATATTCATTTCTTGAGTATCAGAGTTAGTGACAGAAATCTTCCAATATAACTTCAAACTTCAACAGTTAAGACTCGCAACAGCTCTCTCTATACCGCAGGATGCTATGTAAACAGCTCTCTCTATACCGCAGGATGCTATGTAAAGTACTATTAACTGCTACATAAATGTGTCATAATGCATTATTTAACACACTGGGCTCTGCACTCTGTTAAAGTGACCTGTTGCACGCTTCGTTTCGTGAGTGAGTGAAGCGCGGCTGGGCTGAACGCATATTCATTTCCCAGAGCCCGGGGAGAAAGGCCATCGGTGCTTTCAGTACAATCACCACGGCTTCAATCAATCCGCATATATTTCAATCACCAACCTGCCACTAAACATCAGACTCACTCAGGGGCTAACAGCCATAAGGATCTGTGGCTGGAAATAACCTAAAAATGTTTTTTGTTTTTTTATTAAATTTCTTTCAGGGTGTGATTTTTCAGAGGTCCTGATGAAAATGACCCCTGTTCTTACCTAGCTCATGGTGCCCATTTGAGCATTTTTCCAAGCTGGAAGGCGCATCAGTTCTGAGACTGAGCTGAGGACCTGTATTTGTGAGCCTCCAGTTCCAAGATGTTGTTCAACCATTACAGAATAGAGTTATAGTAAGTCAACACCGGGAAGCCACTTAGAACCTGAAATTAGGTCTTGAGAAGGCTCTAAAGCTCATGGAGAATTTGGTTCTGGTTGGAACTTTGAAAGGGTTCCTCTCTATAGGAACTGAACTGAAACTATGAAAGGGTTCTCATACAGGAATCAGATTAAAGCTATTCTTTAAGCCTGCAGAAATAAGTTAGTCTTTGCTGTGCCACTCTGTGTTGTTTTAGATATCTTCTCTGGGGACACAATTACCTGAAGCTGGTGATGCAATACAGTTCAAATACAGTTCATCTCACGGTTGAGTCTGTCATCACAGCTCATTATTAAATGGTTGGTGGGATTTTACACAACAGGGAGCATACGAATCAAATCAAGACTACTGATTCCAGTTGTATCAGCACACCAAGCAGTCCGGCATCACATCCTCTGCTACCAAAGAAAACTTCCAAACTTGCGGGCTTCCGGGCTCAGCGGAAAAAGAAACACTGCGACACAAAACGCGCTTTATTCTGTGCAACATTCCCAGCTTTTTCCTGATTGCAAAAGCCAGTTGTGTGGTGTTGAGTGATGAGTAACACAATAACACAAAGTTCCCATTTTTCTTTTAAAAAGGCAGAAGTGTCCCAGTTACAGTAAAGCTCGTTACACAGTCTATTGCTACAAGGAAAAACGGGCGTCTCAAGGTGCCTTTAAGGAGGACTGAATGAACTCATGCAGCACTGAAAATGGGAATGGGAATGTAGGTGGGGGGGGACGACATTCCCATTCCCATTCCCTCCTACTGATGCTCACAGAGCTGTTGTGAGGAAGCATGCATGGCAACAACAATAACATGGTAAACGGTTGACACTGAAGATGTGAACCTGTGAATCTTCTTTAAATAGAAATGATTTTCCCCCCGGTGGTTCCACAGTGTGGCGTTTGTACAGTGTGGGTGGCTCAGGGCATTATTGCAGAGGAACACAGGAGAGAGAGGAAGTAAACAAAAAAACATACAACCCAAACCCCACAGTGGCCGCATCCCTGGTTTCGATGTGAAGCAGGGCACATCACGCGGGGACACTGTGTGCAGATGGCTCGTTAATTCCTTCAGCTCCTGCTGGGACTGAACCCGCAGCACCCCCCCCACCCCCTCCCCCGCCCAAAGGGTCACCACACCGCTCAGCAGTCACTGGCTGGCTGTGACATTCCCACATTCGCTCAGTGCCACCACTGATTCAGTAACACACACAAAACACTCCATATTATATGAAGTTCACAGCCATTCAACACACATTTGTGATTTATTACATTACACAGTATACGTTGTGGTTTGCCAATGGACAGCCAATGATGATATAATGTGTGTGTGTGTGAAGTAACATGCAATAGTTACATCTTTAGAGATATCCTGCGAGATTCTGGCATTTGAAGAGCATCATGATGCAACAAAATGCTTTAAAAATGTAAAAGCTGTTTCTGTAAAAAAAGACACATCGCTTATGCCAGTCTGGTGTACAAATGGTTACAGGTAGAGGGTGAATATACTGCCCCCCCTCCCACCTCAGTGGTGTTGACGTTATGAGCCCTAACAAACAAACAAACAAACAAACAAACAAACAAACACATACTGAAGCAATCAAACAGCCCGCCCCCCCCCTCCACAAACAAACTCACAGCCATACAATAGCGTGGTGATCTGTTTCTGCTCCATGCAGGGGTACTGTAAGGTGTATGGTGTATGCTGTCTGTATTTGCTCTTCTGACTAAACCAACTCACTGGGAATATGGAGTCTTGCTCTAGAATATGGAGTCTTGCTCTAGTATATGGAGTCTTGCTCGAGTCACTGCAAACTAGCGTGTTCATGGCGGGTGAGGAAAATACTGCACATTCAAAGACCATGACAGCGATGCCGTTATAAACATCCAAACTCTCTTACACATTATTGTCTGTTACATTATTGTGCGTTATTCTAAAGTTTCCAATGATCTAACTATAGACCACACATCTTTGAGACAACAACAATCACCTACCTCTCATGAACTTCAATCTATTGGTTTCAATTATTATATCTCCATGCTTTCTACTTAACTATATGTCCATCTATGGCCTTGAATGTAGAAACGTATTACGTGTAACAAATACTATGTAGATCAAGTACATATGATATTAAGGAAAAAATATAGGAATTTGTATGTTAGTACATCACAATACAACTTGACAGGCGGTCACTGTCCATCACTTCACAGTCTGAATTAGTCTGAGTGGCTCGAAGCAGCCATTGCTAAGAAAGTTCCAAGAAAACTGGTCAACACTGAAGTCGACCACTACTTAAAAGGGAGAACACACTGAAGTCGACCACTACTTAAAAGGGAGAACACACTGAAGTCGACCACTACTTAAAAGGGAGAGCAAAAAGGCCTGAGATAAAAGTGCCTCTTGCTTTTACTCTCAAACTAAGAACATGGCGGAGACTACTCATGCTGACATTTCACACAAAACTAACTACAGGAATCTAAAAACACACTCACTCTCTCTCTCTCTCTCTCTCTCTCTCTCTCTCTCTCTCTCTCTCTCTCTCTCTCTCTTTCTAACAGCCACACACTCACGCAAACACACACACACATCAGCGAACGTGCGTGTCAGTTATCATTTCCTTGCCAGCCGCCACCCCCACCCCCAAACAGACACACACGCGCCTCAAGAACTTCAAATGTCCTGATATAGTGCTGACTTCATGCTGATCTCTCAGAAACTCAGTGCAGCACATTGGATGTGACGCCTGGCCTCGCCGGGCTAAGATGCTGATGCGAGGCCGTGGCGGAGGCGCTGAGGAGGTCGGCGATAGCTTAAGTACCTGAGATAGATCTCCCCTAACAGTCTCCACGCACAAACAACACCACATAAGTACAATGCGCAAAGATGTGCAATATAACGTGAATATTCTGGAGTATATGACTCAACAGCTTCATATATATTTATATATATTTTCATATATCTACATAGATATATAGATATAGTGATATAGATATAGATAGATAGATAGATAGACAGACAGATAGAAAGATAGATATCTATATAGTCTAAAATGTCTCTATGGGATATATATGTGTAGAAAGATGAAATATCGGCTTTCCTTCCTGCTGAAGAGCACGTAAATAAACACATCTTAATCTTAGGGAGGAGACTCAAGAGAACAAATGCCTTCTCGGCCACTGCGAGTCTTTCCTTCAATGGTGCACAGATGCTCAGAACAAAAGTCACCGTGTCTAACTACGCTCTAGAAGAGGTGAAGCGACCCCTCTCAGTTCTTCCCCTCTCCTGCTAGCACACCGTTCAGGTGCTTTTCTCGACTTTTCCACACAATCTTTTCTCCATCCAGCCTATGCTTCACCCAAGGTCTAAAAGCTTGACGAAGGGTTGACAAAAACCTTTCCGCCTTCCTTTGCTATCTCCTCTCCTCCCTCTCTCCTTGTCTACCTCACTCAGCTACTATATAGGCTTGAAGTTGAGAGTAAAAATGGATATAAAGGGGGGGGGGGGAAATAGCACCTTTAAAGAGTCTCTCTTTCTATCTACCCCTCCATTTGTCCTTCTCCCGGTTTCTCTCTCTCTCTCTCTCCTCTTCTCTTCTCTCCATCCCATCTGCAGAGCTCAGGGGACAGCAGGCCAACTGCAGTTCACTCCTCCAGTTGGCCGTCCGCGTCTCCTTAAAGACTCCTCCTTCGCCCCCCGGCCCCGAAGCCATGGTAGGAAATGTCACCACCACCAAAAGGGCTTCAAAAAACACCACAACGAGCTGCCTCGTCAAAGAAGACTCTCCGCCAAACAAAGCCAGACGCGTCACAAAAGTTCGTCGTAGTCATGGAGCTTGGAGTGCTGGCGCGTCTTCCACAGGCGGAAGAGCCGGAAGTCAAAGTACGTCTCGATCATTTCCTTACCTGTGGGAGAAAAGAAAGACAACATGCTTTCACTTTATATGAAGTCAAAGTGCGTCTCGATCATCTCCTTACCTGGAGGGAGGGAGGGAGGAGAAAAGATAACATGCTTTCACTTTGTATGAAGCGTCGTTCTTACAGCGTACTTCAATAAGCAATAAAAAACACGAGGGACCTCTCATTTAAGTGCATGTTTAATACATGTTAGATTGGATACACTTATTTGGAAGACTCTCGCTTGAAATATTCTCCCCAAAAAGGAAGTTCAAGCCCAAAGTGAATGTTGTAACAACGTGTACAAATATAAAAGCTTACTGTACTGATAAATAAATGAATGAAGAATTAAGCACATATTGGCTACAGTAAGGACTGAAGTGTGGCTGAAAAGCCTAAAAAGTGTGAGGGATAAAACTTTCCCTGTGCTTAGTCAATGTAAATGAGCTTAGTGGTGTAATTACTGATGGGGCCCATGTTTGCTATTGGGAAGACATAAATCCAATAAGATGGCTGGAGGGAGGGGGGTGGATGGGGGGGGGGGGGGGGGGCTCCTGGGAACTATAATGAGATTTTAATTGTGGAATAACGACCGCTGAATCAATAGAGCCACTGTGAGAACAGAGTTCACTGAGGGCGTAGGTATAGACATGCAGTCTGTGCTCTTGTCAATGTATGTGTGTAGGTATGTATGTATTTATGTATGCATGCATGCATGCGTGCCTGTTGGATCTATGGATATTCATTTTACATTAACGAGTGTATAGCTGGGGTCTTGTCACGGATTGACGTTTGTATGGATTGACATATGAATATATCACTATGCTGATACGTGTGTGGGAATTTTCATGTGTGTGTGCATGTTTGTGTGTGCGCGTGTGTATGCGTGTGTGTGTGTACGCGTGCGTGTGCGCGCGCACGTGTGTGTGTGTCTCTTACCCTGTGCAAACAGCTCCAGTGGTGATTTAAATTCAATGGTGTATTTTCATGTGTGTGTGCATGTTTGTGTGTGCGCGTGTGTATGCGTGTGTGTGTGTGTGTGTGTGTGTGTGTGTGTACGTGTGCGTGTGCGTGTGTGTGTGTGTGTGTGTGTGTCTCTTACCCTGTGCAGACAGCTCCAGGGGTGATTTAAATTCAATGGTGTATGGTCTCATCAGTCTCTTCAGGTTATGGAAAAGCTGTTGGAGACAACGATCATCATCATCATCTTCATCATCATCATTAACTAACTTTAGGAGACTCCTGTCGTGACCACTTCTATGTGTTCACCATCATCATCATCATCATCATTATTATTATTAACTAACTTTAGGAGACTCCTGTCGTGACCACTTCTATGTATTCACCATCATCATCATCATCATCATCATCATCATTAACTAACTTTAGGAGACTCCTGTAGTGACCACTTCTATGTGTTCATCATCATCATCATCATCATCATCATCATCATGAATAAAAAAGCATGCCACTGACACAGAAGAAAAAACGAATCTCTCCTCAAATGATGTGTTAAGCCAAACCCAATTAGAAACATTTCTTCTGGACATAAAAAACACTTCTGACTCCTGCCACACTTCTGACTCGCCACTTCTCTTTATAAAACTATTTCGCCGGAGGTTCTTAGGGCTCCGAGGCAGTTTAGCATGAAGTAGCCCTCTGCAGTAGACTGGGATGCTGTGTACAGTAATGTAAAATCCCCCCTGTCACAGTCTCAGCTGACATCTCAGCCTGGCCTGGGTGAGACTGCCTGCAGCACAGTCCCTCTTGACATCTCAGCTCCTCGCATGGCTTGTCAACATCAGCTTCTCACCCAGTTCAGCGAGCACCTCCTGCGTCAGCAGAGCTGAGTCAGAAGTAATGCGTGGGTGTTAATCTGTGTGTGTGTGTGTGTGTGTGTGTGTGTGTGTGCGTGTGTGTGTGTGGTTGAGCAATGCTCGAACACCAGGCCAGAGTTGTCAGAGCATGTTACCTCTCCACTCCACTCTTCTCCCTCCTTCCCTCCATCTCTCCTTTCCCTCTCCCTTTCTCTCTCTTCCTCCATCTCTCCTTTCCCTCTCCCTTTCACTCTCTCCCTCTCTCTCTCTTCCTCCATCTCTCCCCTCTCTCTCCCTTTCTCTCTCCCTCTCTCTTCCTCCATCTCTCCCCTCTCTCTCCCTTTCTCTCTCCTTCTCTTCTCCCTCCTTCCCTCCATCTCTCCTTTCCCTCTCCCTTTCTCTCTCTCTCTCTATTCCTCCATCTCTCCCCTCTCTCTCCCCCTTTCTCTCTCCCTCTCTCTCTTCTCCCTCCTTCCCTCCATCTCCGCTTTCTCTCTCTCCTCTCTCTCTCCCCCACCAGGGACCCCATGCCTTCACTTCCAGGAACCCAGCCTTCACCTCCCGCGCTGCCATTAAGCCCTCAGCATGCTCCAGCAAGCCCAGGGGTGATTAATCAATACCCGAGTCCCCCTGGAAGCCAGAATACCGATCGCAAACCGAAAGTTGTTCCACCTGTATTGCCCAGCAAGATAAACACGACGTCAGCCCTCCAGCAAGAGATGAATGCTGAAGGCACACTGATTACATCAAGCCCTCTATTTCCCAGAGGCCTCTTATTTACTGGTCCGCACCATGCGCAGCAGTAATACAGTGAGTCATCGAGAGCCTGCTGCTGGACGCTCGTAAGATGCAGGGTTTTAATGACCAGTTACTTTTGCCTTCTAGTTCCTTGCTCTCCCCTCAGTAAACTTCAGTAAACTTTTCAGGGATCTCTGTAGCCCAAACAGTTCTTTTGCGTAACTTTTGAAGGAGTACAACGTGTGGAGGGGGGGTAACAAGTTAAGACAGGACAAGTTAACAAACAGGCTTTTGCAGTGCAAGCAAACTTTTACGCATCCAAGATGAGGAAACCTGAACTCAGCTGGTATCTGCAACCTGTGCAGTTCACCCTGTGCAGTTCACCCTGTGTCTGTGTGAGCCTCCCCTGAGAGAGAGGCAGCAGCTCCAGGAACCTGTGCAGTTCACCCTGTGTCTGTCTGTCCTCCCCTGAGAGAGAGGCAGCAGCTCCAGGAACCTGTAGCAGGACTGAGAGCTCAAGCAGAGGCCCCACAGCGGTGTGTGCATGTGGCTGTAGCCATCCGTCTATTAATAGAATGATGACTGCATCCCTCTCTCTCTCTCTCCCTCTCTCTCTCTCTCCCTCTCTCTCTTCCCCTGAGGCAGCTGGAGTGCACAGGTAGCAGAGGGGAAGAGTATTGCCTAATGGAGCGCACGCGGCTACTCCTGTTTTTGCTCGCTCCGCGCCCCGCGCCCCGCGCTCTGCGCTCCTCGCTCTCCTCCAGCGCTGCTGTGGCTGCCCTTCTCTCACCGCTGCCACCGCTGCCACCGCTGGCACCACCGCCGCCGCACTGAAAGGATGGCGCAGCAGGAAAACTCAAAAGTGTAAGGGGAGTGTGAACAATGATGTCCATTACTGTCAGGAATGGAGCATGTTCCGGGGTGAGAGTGCAGCCACTGGTTTTACACTTACCCCATCTGAAGTGTTTGCTTGCATGACTGTGAGTTTGTGTGTGTGTGTGTGTGTGTGTGTGTGTGTGTGTGTGTGTGTGTGTGTGTGTGCTATTTTTAATGCACGTGTGAGTGGTTCAGTGATGTAGAAGGATCAAAGTATTTTTCTGTGCGTGCGTGTGTGTCATTACAGAGAGAGACCAGTTTAAGTCTGCTTGTTTTTCTATTGGTCGCCTCTATCGTCTCTATCGAGTGTGTGGGCGGGCAGGTGGGTGGTGGCGTTCAAATGCATGTGTGTGAGTGTGTGTGTGTGTGTTTGAATGCATGTGTGTGAGTGTGTGTGTGTGTGTGTTTGAATGCATGTGTGTGCACATTTCTGTGTGTAAGTGTGAGAGTGAGGTTAAACTAACTGGGCTATGTGAGTGACAGCCGCCCACACAGCCTGCCTGCCTGTCTGTCACGCTGAGGCTAGTGTCAATATCAGGGCACGTCATCTCATCTCCTGACTACTGACTACTGCCACTGACGGTTCAGGGAAGATGACCCCCACCCTGCTTACCCCCACCCACGACCACCCACCACCTCTACCAAGCCTTGATGACAGCTCATCTCTTCACACACTCCAGCAGCCTCCATCCACCCGTAAGACAGCTCAGCCCCAGCCACCACACACACACACACACACACACACACACACACACACACACAGACACACACACACACACACACACACACACACACACACACAGACACACACACAGACAGCCTACATCCACCCGTAAGACAGCTCAGCCCCGGCCACCACACACACACACACACACACACACACACACACACACACACACCAGGGGGCGGATGTATGAATAGAACACAGGCAGCCAATTAATCCAGGTGACGAGCTTTGAGTTGAGGTTATTAAAGAGCTGCTATGGTGGGGTGTTGCTTTTAATGGAGCCATAAGAATAGCTCCCTGGCCGTATCCACACTGGACTCGCGGGCCGACACGTACGGCATGTTCACATTTACAGACAGCCGTGATACAAACATAACAATCTCAGTTTCATTTGAACAGCAAACTGGGCTCCTTAACCCATTTAAAAGAAGCAAGGCTTCTCCAGACAGACACTGCGTCAGCGTGAGAGACTCTGCTAGGTCTCATTAAGTATCTTTATACGTGCAGCATTTTTTAACTGCAATGTGTTGTTGGACACCTCAGCACTAATGCTGGGGGGTATCCAGGGGTGACATCCACACACAGTGGGAGGTGCTTAATTGCCCCTGCCGTGTAAGACATGTGCAGCGCTCACCAAGGGTGATAATGAATAATGGACTGGACATGGGCGCCATGCAGTAGCCTGCGCTCTGCCACCTCCTTAATGAGCCGCCGCAGTGCCTCCGCTCCCATCCTGCCTTGGGAGGCTTGTTAGAAGGCCACACCAAAAACACATTCCGCAAACGGACAGCCACCTCTGGTCATAAATCTCACACTCCATAAAGAGCAGAAAGCCTGTTCAGAGAGGGCTTTTGGAAGCGTCTCACACACACCTTCTCTCCTTCTCTCCTGTTCAGAGAGGGCTTTTGGAAGCGTCTCACACACACCTTCTCTCCTTCTCAGAGAGGGCTTCTGGAAGCGTCTCATACACACCTTCTCAGAGAGGGCTTTGGGAAGCGTCTCACACACACCTTCTCTCCTGTTCAGAGAGGGCTTTGGGAAGCGTCTCATACACACCTTCTCTCCGTTGGCGTTGCCCAGCACATAGCAGCCCATGATGTGGATGAGGTTGGGCTCGGGGTTCAGTAGGCTCATCATCCGACTCAGCCTCCTCCAGAAACTAACCGTCACAGACGAGAGGAAGAACCAAAGGGGGGGGGGGGGGATTAGGAGGGGAAATAGAGGAGTGTTCAGGGTGTTCGGCATAGGGAAGGGGTTCAGGGTGTGTGTGTGTGTGTGTGTGTGTGTGTGTGTGTGTGTGTGTGTGTGTGTGTGTGTGTGTGTGTAGGGTGTTGGGCGTAGGGAAGGGGTTCAGGGTGTGTGTGTGTGTGTGTGTGTGTGTGTGTGTGTGTGTGTGTGTGTGTGTGTGTGTGTGTGTGTAGGGTGTTGGGCGTAGGGAAGGGGTTCAGGGTGTGTGTGTGTGTGTG
>NW_024880093.1:0-20000 GCF_900700415.2 Clupea harengus
GAAGTGAAAGGAAACATGATTAAGTTTTATGAAGTCTTTGAAGAGTTTAACACTTCGAATTCAACTTACGTTCAGTGCTTGGATGAGGAATCACGCAAAGATGATGAGAAGTGGTCTAAGCCGCGATCAGCGCAGATAAATGATTTTATTGCAAATGTGAATGAATGGATTTCACAAATAGAAAACCCTCATGAGCCTAGCTTAGGTGAAGCAACGTCTTCTGCTGTACAAACGGAAGAGCCAGAGCCTCTGGCTGAGTCTGTTGATTGTGGAAATGATGAACATGATGCCGGCACGAACACCAATGCAAACGTTGATAACACCGATGCACTATCAGTTGTGTCCAGTAGGTCATCTAGGTCATCTAGGTCATCTAGAGCGTCTTCATCATTGCGTATCAATGCAGAAGCAGAACGATTAGCTTTAATTGCCAAAGCTTCGAAATTAAAGGAGAAACATGCAATAGAAGCACAGGAAGAAATGTTAAGAAAAAAGAAGGAAACATTGGATTTGGATGCAGAAATTGAAGCAGCTACTGTAAAAATCAACTATCTAAAAGAAGCTGAAAGTAACATGTCTAACCCCATGCAATCTAACACTGCTGTATCTAACCTTGTGCCTTCTGTTAAAATGCCTGTACTAGGTGCTGAAGCAGCTCAAGCCACATCTGATGCATCACAAGCACACCTGGAGAAAAGGCTAGACTATTCGCTTCATCTTCATGATAGCACTGCTCCAGCAGTCAGGACTAAGACAGGTGCCAATGTTCAATTTCCCCTGCCTAATTTACGTACAGATAGGCAAGACAGTAAGCCTATTTTCCTTCCCAGGATCAGTAGTGATATAAGGCCACAAAAGCTACACCCCTCATCACATAGCTTTCCCTCTGCCCGATATACCTCATCACATAGCTATCCCTCTGCCATTCCCCCTGTCATTTCCCAGTCTTATGCTAGCTCAGATCAAGCCACTCGGTCCACTGTGACACACCAGCAAATTCCCTCTTCAACCAGCTCACCGCAGGACAATCATGTGATCAAAGTATTGGAGAATCAAAGTGAATTGACCAGGATGCTCATGAAACAGCAACTTTTGACTACACTACCTCAAGGAAATATCCCACTCTTTGACGGACAAGTTCTAGAGTACAAATCATTCATTCACTCGTTTGAAAACATGATTGAACAGAAAACAGATAACAATAGAGACCGGTTACAATTTCTTATTCAGTATACTAAGGGCCAAGCACAAAGACTAGTCAAAAGTTGTGAGTACAAGGGGGGGCACTGTGGCGCAACCAGTAGCCCCGACCACATTCGGGCTTGATGCCCATGGAGGACACAGGTTCGATTCCGGCCTGATGTCATTTCTCCTGTCCACTCCCCGCCTCTTCTCCCTCTCATTTCCTGTCCCACTCTTCACTAAGACTATCGATAAAAGCCCAAAAATAAATCTTAAAAAAAAAAAATGTTGTGAGTACATGTCCCCAGATAGAGGCTATCAGAAAGCAAAGCAGTTACTGAAGGAAAACTTTGAAAATGAATACAAGATATCTTGTGCATACTTGGAAAAGGTCCAATCCTGGACTCAAATGAAATCTGAGGATTCCAAAATGCTGCAGGATTATGCCATGTTTCTCAGGAGCTGCTGCAACACTATGGAGGAAATGGACTACATGCAGGAACTGGACACCATATCCAGCATGAGAAGCATTGCCCTCAAGTTGCCATTCAAGCTCAAAGAGAAATGGCGTAACAAGGCTTATGAACTCCAAGAACGGCGCCAGCGTAGGGTAAGAATTTTAGATCTTATCTCTTTCATTGAAAAGCAAGCCCGTATAGCAGCTGATCCAGTTTTTGGTGACCTTCAAGACCAGTCAACTAGTAGAGCTAAGGTTAGAGCCCCTACTCTGTCACAGCCCTCAAAGTCATCTGGCAGTAGCTATGCCACTAGTATTGCTCTTGCCCAAAAAGAGACAAAGCCTGAACCATCTTGCCCCCTCTGTAGCTCAAAGCACACATTGGACTTGTGCAAAGACTTCTCAAAGAAAATGCATAGAGACAAGATCAGTTTCTTAAAGACCAAGGGCATATGCTTTGGATGTCTCTCCGCAGGCCACATTAGTAAAGAGTGCAAAAAGCGACTCGCATGTAAAGTTTGCAAGAAAACTCACCCAAGCGTCTTGCATATTGGGATTAACGACAGTATAGCTAAAGAAGCAGAAAAACCCTCTGGTGTTATAGGCAGTGCATCAGCAGAGTTATGTGGTCATATAGGGGCTGGAGACCAAGAGTGCGCACTTTCCATCGTCCCAGTTAAGGTTAAGGCAGCAAAGGGAAGCCAAGTCTTGCAAGTGTATGCTCTCCTGGATCCAGGGTCTTCTGCCACTTTCTGCTCAGAGGAGCTCATGACACGTCTCAATCTCAAAGGAAGGAAAACACAAATTCTTCTACGAACAATGAATCAGGAAAATTCTGTTCCCACGCATGTTGTCTCAGGAATTGAAGTTTCAGCATTGGACAGCGACAACTTCTCACCTCTTCCTGACACTTTCACTCAGAAGAAAATGCCAGTAACCACTAACAACATCCCAAGACAGAGTGACTTAGCGCAATGGGCGTATTTAAGTGAAGTCAAAATCCCCTCTATTAGTGCAAAGGTAGAGCTGTTAATTGGAACAAATGCTCCAACCCTGATAGAGCCGTGGGAGGTTGTTAATAGCCAAAGTGGGGGCCCTTATGCAGCTAGAACACTATTGGGGTGGGTTGTAAATGGGCCACTTAGAAGTGGAACTGGCAGTGCAAAAAATGTTACTGTGAATAGGATTTCAGTGGCAAGGCTAGAGGAGCTTCTGATCTCACAGTACAATCAGGATTTTTCTGAAGTTGCCTCTGAGGAGACAACTGAGGTTTCCATTGAGGACAAAGGATTTCTGAAAATGGCCAATGAGGCAGTTCTGATTCGGGACAATACAGACCTGTTTCAATGGAGATATGTAAGCAGCCACGACAATCCTGCTGATGATTCATCCAGAGGATTGAATGCAGGAAGATTCATGGAGCAAAGGAGATGGATACATGCCCCTGAATTCTTATGGTACACAAAGGAAAGTTGGCCAGTGGAGGAAGTATTGGACTCGGTGTCACAGGACGATCCAGAGGTCAGGAAAAGTGCTACTGTATTGGCAGCAGTAGTGAACCCTGCGACACCCACAGACCAGCTTATTTCGTTCTTTTCTGACTGGAGGAGACTACTCAAAGCAGTTGCATGGTATCTCAGACTGAAAAAGATGTTGATGCTGATTGTGAAAAGAGGAAAGGAGCAGCCCTCATCTCAAGTCAGCACCCGCTCAAGCAGGAAAAAGGTGAGGATACAAATTGAAGATTTCAGGACCTACCTTGGTGGGCAGCTCCTCACTGTTGAAGATCTGGCAGAGGCAGAAAGGTCAGTCGTCACATACACCCAAGGACAAGCATTCAGTGCTGAAATTGCAACACTGGAGATGACCCCACCTAGAGTGCACAAGGGCAGTAAGATCTGCAGGCTTGATCCTGTCCTAGACGAGGGCATTCTGAGAGTAGGTGGCCGACTGCACAAATCTGCAATGCCTGAGGAAACCAAACACCCCTGCATCTTGCCCAAAGACTCGCACATCTCAATACTGCTCTTAAGACACATCCATGAACGCTGTGGCCACAATTGCAGAAACCACATGCTATCGGAGCTCCGGAAAAAGTACTGGATTTTAAAAGGCAACTCAGTTGCCAGGAAGGTGCTCTCAAAATGTGTCATGTGTCGATGTTCAAGGGGCAAGGCAAGTGAACAGAAGATGGCGGATTTGCCGTTAGAAAGAATCCTACCTGACCTCCCTCCATTTACCAATGTCGGATTGGACTACTTTGGCCCGTTTGAAGTGAAACGAGGGAGAACTGCCATCAAAAGGTATGGAGTTCTTTTTACATGCATGTCTAGTAGAGCTATTCATTTGGAAATTGCCTTGACACAGACTCATGCATTCAGTGTTAATTTCGTTGACGAAAACTATGACGAAAAATATTCGTTATCAACCTTTTTCCCGGGACTAAGACGAGACTAAGACGTGACGAAAACGGATCTTTATAAATAGAAACTATGACTAAATCTATTTTAACTTTCGTTGACGAGACGAAAAATGTTGGTGGTTGACTAAGTCACAATTGTTTTTTTTTTCTAAACTTGTATGCACATCATTGGTTGAATGTTGCCCGGTCCTGTATCTATCCCTCCTCCACTCCCTGAGATGCCCGACATGCAAGTGACGCCCTAACAAACGTTATGATGGCTGAAGTTCAAGCACTCGGTACTGGAAGAAAAATAAGAATAGATATCTGGACAGTCTTTAATTATAACTTGACAGAAAATAAAACACAATGCACCGCAATAACCGGAGAGAAACCTTGTGGCTTCAAAATAGGTGGGAAGAACACAACAAGAGGCACCTGAAAGCGCACAAGACAACCCTGCCATTTATGCCAAGGTAAATTAGCTAGTAACTGTCAATGATAATTAGCTAATGTTAACTAGTTATTAGAATATATTAGCCAACGTTAAGTTAACTTCAAAGGGGCTGTCGAGTGTATAGGTTGTGTCAGCTTGTATAACTAGCTAGTCATTTTCGATTGAAACCTCCCGTTTGGCTTGGCAAATGAGTTCCAAAACGTTTAGCTAGCTAACGTTAGCTAACTATGAGGTAGCATAGCTAAGTTATACTAGCTATTGATTGCTAGCTAAGTTATACTAGCTATCGATAACTAGCTAGTAAACGCATTGCAGAATGGACTATAGGACAGGCCACGCATGACATTAATCAAGAAAAATAAATGAATATGTGATTGGTTTACATATCCTTGTCTATTTATGCAATTGTTATTATCATTGGCACTACTTTCAACTCTCAAACTATCCGTCTAGCTAAATATGTTGGTTATCAGATTGCACAGCAATTCATATGGAGGATATGTGGTTGATTTAACTAAGGCCAGGTAGGCATAGTAGTTGTATTGTGTTATCACATCATTTGAATCTTCAAAATCTAGACTTGATATTCTCTTATATTTTAATGATAATACTGTTAATTAAGTATTGCCTTAAAATTATTATTTACATTGAATTCATTGGAATTCAGCTGTAGGCATATACTAGGAGATCTGTATTTAGAGACTAATTGCATCCACAGTTTAAGTACTGCAAGCTTGACTATTATGCAGTTGTAGACACAACACAAGGGGTCCCCGGGCCTGAGAAGGGAAGGAAAGGAGTTTAATGTGGCTATAAGATGGACTTTTAAATGTGACTAAAACTAGACTAAAATTTAATGAGACTTTGTCGACTAAAACTAGACTAAAATGTTCTGAGTTTTCGTCGACGAAAACTAGACTAAAACTAAGGAGGATAAAAATGACTAAAAGTGACTAAAACTAATATGCATTTTCGTCTAAAGACTAAGACTAAGACTAAATCTAAAATAGCTGCCAAAATTAACACTGCATGCATTCATGCTTTGAGGAGATTTGTCTGCAGGAGGGGCCAGGTGAAGCACATCAGGTCTGATAATGGTGGGTGCACACAGAGAGCTCAAGAAGCCCTGATGTCACTGAACGAGAGGAAAATCCAAGATGCCCTGCTTCCAGATGGAATCGAATGGAGTTTCAATCCACCATCAGCATCACACCATGGCGGAGCCTGGGAAAAGCTCATAAGATCTGTCCGCCAGGTGCTGAACTCTACTCTCCATCAACAGTCCATCAATGATGAAGGCCTCCAAACACTGTTTTGCGAGGTGGAGGCAATCCTGAACAATCGTCCTCTCTGCACAGTGTCCTCAGACCCACATGACCTAGAGCCACTGACCCCAAATCACATCCTGCTATTGAAAGCCAAGCCAATCCTACCCCCTGGAACCTTCTTGAAGTCCGACATCTATGCCAGACGTCGCTGGAAACAGGTCCAGTACATGGCCGATCTTTTCTGGCAAAGGTGGACCAAAGAATATCTTCTGCTGCTGCAGGAGAGGCAGAAATGGACTTCACTAAAGAGGAACCTGATTGTCGGAGACATTGTCCTGGTCGTTGACCCCACTGCTCCTCGAGGGTCCTGGCCATTAGGAAGAGTGCTGGAGACGAAACCTGATGCAAGGGGTCTAGTGCGGTCAGTGAAGCTCAAGACAAAGACTTCAGTCCTTGAGAGGCCCATAACCAAGCTGTGCCAAATCCTTGAGTCTGAAGAGTGACCAGGGTTCCTGATCACATTAGAAAGGAATGTAATGTATACATGATTTCATACCTTCTCTAAACCATTATGCATTACATACTTCTGTAAGCATTAAGTGCTAATTTACTTTATTGATAAATTGACCCCTCTTTTGGCTCCTTTCATGTTAATTTAAGTAATTGGTTCTATAGAGAACAATTAGGGACCGGTGTGTAGGAGCCGCATTTAAGTTTTTTGTATTTGGAATGATTTATTGATTTTTTTTCCCCTTTTTTGTGGAATTGCGAGTGTGCGCCCTCTATAGGTGGTGACAGTGCCACCCTTGAAATGGCTGCCAGACACGCATGACGGGGAGAAGGCGGGCGCAAATACCGTCATTGACCTCAGTGCTGAGGCCGTGAACCACGCTGTCTCCGTTTGGGCCTGTTCAGCTTGTTGCAGCGTTTAGTTATTTGGACTTTAAAACTGCAATTGCATCCTTATTTTTTGTGACAATTTTTCTACAATAAAACCGGCAACATTGGATGGTCGAACTCCCTTTGCATTGGATTATTGGACAGAACTGCGAGTCTTGACATTGCTTCTCCTGCTTTCTCCATGGTGGTAAAATCAACTAGGATATAGGAATAGGATCTAGGGGTTTAAAGGAAAAAACTCGAAACTGTTTTTGTCACTACAGTACTCAGTACACAAATTAACTACAGATGATTATAAATAGTGCTTGTCTGTACTTATAAGTGTATTTGCTATTTGTAATAAGTAAAGAATACAAAATATAGGTACATTTATTATTATAAAGCGACAATCAGGGCTGTAGTGGAGGGTAAACGCACGTAAACGGCGTTTACGCACCTCTGGAATTTTGGAAATAGCGTTTACGCACCTCTAAATAGCGTTTACGCATCTCAAAGTGGCATTTACGCATCTCAAAGTTCTCTCCGCCTTGTATTCTGCCGTTGGAATAATCCAAATTAAATTTGGTGTCATTTTAAATCACCTAAGACTAAGTTTCATATTGTTGAACATATAAACGCTGTAGTCTGAATAATTTTCATCTGCGCTGTATTATGGTCTGTGACCCTCCAATCAGTGCCTTGCGGCTGCGGCGGCGACACCAATAAGGATCCAGGAAGTATGTAAACACATACACGTTGTGGATTAGCCTGCCTGCCTACCCGTTCGGAATGGACTCTTTAGCCATGGATATCAGGTGATTTTTGAAGAGACCATCGAGAGCTTTTACTCATACAGATGCCGCAAAAGGCCTCAAGTACAAAGTAAGACTGAAGAAGATCAATTCACATTTTTAAACGTTGCTTTGGTTCGCAGAACATCACATTAAGACAGGGACAAACGCTTTTAATAACGTGCTTTCAAATACGATGATGCAGATAACAAGCCAGCCTTCCCGGCCCGGTTCCATCTAAATAGGCCTAATAAAACGTAAATTCTTTCAGCAATTGAAGATGCATGAGTAATTATCCTCACGCATATCGCTGCAGATTAGGCTAATTCATTGAAAATTGTAGACAGATTCTTTGCAAGCCAGTTAGACGTCAACTAGTTGCACTGACATAAACACGTGAACAGCTCGATTTAGGTTTGATGCAAAAATGATGGACTAAACCAGCAGATTTGTTTTTTAAAGTGGCAGTTCACCATTAATCAGTGTCGGCCTATATTCATCGTACAGTACTTATCTTTTCAACTGAGTATTTAAAAGACTCTCAGTACATAGTACTCAGTACACAAATTAAGTACAGATGATTATTAAATAATGCTTGTCTGTACTTATTAGTGTATTTCCTATTTGTAATAAGTAAAGAATACAAAATATAGGTACATTTTTTATTATACCGCGACAATAGAATATAGCAAACTCTTTTCAATAATGTGTAGTATATGAAATGACTACTTAGTGAAATGTCTTATCTTCTGAGCGTTAGTTACCAGTTTTACTTTTGTGTTCTCCCCGTTATTTCCCCTGTTTCCCCCTGTACTGGCTGTTTCCAATAAACTCAATCCATTCAGGTCTCTGAGTCGCCTGAAGACTGTGACAATGATGATATAAATTGATCTGAAGAAACATAGAAGCTCATAGTTGATGCACTGATGTGAAGTCATTGAGCCATAGTCATATAGTCATAGTCATGACACACACACAAACACACACACACACACACAGACACACACACACATCCATTGGTGTGTGCATCATTGTGAAGTGTGCAGTGGTAACAGCTACAACAGGCATAACACTCAGTGAAGACAGACTACAGACTGAACACACAGAACAGATTTCTGTGAATGATCCCAATTCATACAGTTACTTAATTAACCATTAAGACTTACATCTCAGCAAACGTGGTCGTGCTCTGTTTTCAGAAGCATGGTCAGTTCTGTAACAGAAATACACGGTCACACATACACTCTTCTAAAACAGAGTCTAGTAACTTACATCTAGTAACTTTTAATAGTTAAAAGTTACTAGATGAACTAAATGATACTTTAAGGAAAAATAAATATGTATTACTGTAAGAGGAATTTTATATCTAATACATCTAATTAAAATGGCTATAGGAGCAATGGTGAATATTATATTGAATGCTGATGTATTTTGCACTGGTGCTCTTAGTTGAGTTATGTGAAGGAAGGCAGTCAGTTTAAGATGGACCTTGACCTTTGACACCAGAGAAACAAGGACAAAGGAACAAAGGAATCAGGAAGATGTAGAGTAAATATAGTTCTTTATGCCTATTTTGCCTATGACTTGCATAATTGGCACTAGTTTTTACCTTTACCAACTGCCTATTCATTGACTAATCCCTTTGCTACCATATCATTTATTTGTAATTCTGGATTCCTTTGGAGTCCACTTACCTGCCTTCCACCTTCCCTGCCTGACCTCTAATCCTCTCATTATTTATCTGGACCACTTTGCAAAAGGGACAGTTTCATTTCATATTTGCAATATTGGACGCTGTATCAAAAAAGTGACCTACATCTAAGTTGATAAAGTAGCTATTTAAATACATCTTCGAAAATACATCACTACACTAGGTGTGAGGAAACTGATTTGATCTCACAGGAATAATGCAGAAAAGTACAACATTGGGATTTCTTTCTACGCTTACTTAAGCTTCTCCAGTTTACAGACAGGATCCTCCAGTCTAACAGATAACAGCTTCAGTCCTGATTCTCCGGGATAATTGTAGCTCAGATCCAGCTCTTTTAGGTAGTAGGGGTTTGAAGAAAGAGCTGAAGCCAGACAAATACAACCCTTTTCTGAGATGAGACAATCAGAGAGCCTAAGGGAGAGAGAAAGAGAGAGAGAGGGTTGTACAATTTCATATGATCCGAAAACTAGTCAGGGACAGGTGTAAAATGGAGACAGAGATGGAGATATCTAGTAAAATAGTACTTCATTCTCCAAGTTAAACTGAAAAATCTCCTTATCAGCATAATATCTCTTCAGTACCTAAATCACGTCATTGTACAGGCAGTCATTACTGAAAAATAATACAAATTTAAATATGAATGAGCTACAGAAACACTTTTAACTATAACTGATGTTTTCAATGGAAATGCTCTGGTGCCCTTTAAAATAGTGGTTCTCAACAGGGGGGACCAGGGCCCAAAAGAGCAACTCAGGGATTGTAAGGGCGGCCTGAAGATGATAGGAAATTATTTAAAACACTGAAATACATGAACATTTGTATACATAGCTTTTAAAATATACAAAGTAATTGATATTAATGAGTCATGAAACATTTGGCATTCATATTTTGTGTTTTAAGTGAATTGTGGCCCATTATTGAATGCTTCAGTCACAAAACCTGAAAACCAAAGTATTTATTCAACTGACATAAACATGTTGGAACTGAATATTGCTGTTTTCCTGCTGTGTCACGTATGAACTCAACATTATTTTGTATCATCTTAATCCGTAACTCATGTTCCTGTGTGCGTTCTCTGCACTCTGTCTCAAACATGGACATCGTGTTCATTAACATTCAAATGGCATTTGTCAGGGTTCAGGTTTTCCTGTATGCATTTGAACTCCTTCCCCAAGAGGTAGTGTCACCACTCCTCTGTATTCTACCATATGACTGACTGGTATAAATGGCAGCACCTTCTTACTCTTTAGTAGGCCATTCTCTGAGCAACAAAGTTAGATGGTGTCTCCACGCTGACAACACCAACCTCACTGTCTGCAGTTTGCAGTGGTGACTAGACAGTCTCTTAGAGAGAAGCTGAACTCCAGAATCTCCCACCTCTATCAATCCTATGATAGGGGTAACGCCTCTACTCTCTCCTTCTCTCCAAGCATTGCTATGCTGATGACACCCTACTTTATCTATCCATGAAACCTCGATGAAATCGTACATCTACCCAAAATAGAATAGAATAGTCTGCAAGATGTAAAATCTTGGATGGCTAACAACCTCCTGCTCCTTAACTCTGATAAAACCAAGGTTATGCTTGTAGGTCAATTGAGAATGACACTATCTAGCCATCTACCCACCCTCGATGGCATCCCAACACCCAACACTAGCATCAAAAACATCTCAGTTACTTACGTAACCTCGGTTCCTTAAGCAGAAACCAGATATAACAGAATGGTACATGACGTCAGTCATGGACCCAAATCGAAGCATTTTTCCATTCACGCCTGAAAGGCCGCGATTCGTCTGTGCTTTCTCCTATGCCCGCCCCCTTAGGAGTCTATAAATTAATCAGCACAGCACGAATATATCCTTGGAAAGAAAAACTGAGCAAGAAATATCAAACCAAGGTAACACTGTTGAGGTGAAATGAACATTTCGTTTGACTGTGCTTAAAAAACTGCAAGTCCCACAATGCACCACTAGCAGGTCAGTGCAGCCTGCTCATTATTTTAAGTGGGAACACCTGAGAAGGAAAGGAGGTCTCTCAGTAAACACTCCAGCAAACATTTCAGCAGAGAGAGACACACACGAAAAGGATCTACTCGTGGTGCAACCAAAGAAGCCACTGGTACAGTAACTTATTGGGTTTTATTGCGATGATTATTTGCTGTTGAAAGTGCTGTTATAATCATTGATGGTTGTATAAGTTGATTGATTTGTGTAATGATACTAACCAAGCAGCACACAGCATACAGGCAGCATGCTTATCAGCTTGCTGCATGCAAGTGAGTTTGGTCTTTTGTTTGAGTATATTTTGTGATTATAAATTGAACAATGATGTTTGAAGTGCTTTTCTAAACACCTATGCTGCATACTATTTGCAGTCATTAAACAGTCACTCTGTCATTAGTTGGGATTGTTGCAGCAATTCCAACTGTGGTAAGCCTTGGTACTTGGTACTGAAATTGTTTGAAATGTATTTGAATTTTTTGTATAACTTGTGCTTTTT
The DNA here is from genome assembly GCF_900700415.2 of Clupea harengus. Classification (NCBI taxonomy): domain Eukaryota; kingdom Metazoa; phylum Chordata; class Actinopteri; order Clupeiformes; family Clupeidae; genus Clupea; species Clupea harengus. The sequence goes on from NW_024880093.1 coordinate 11,647, forward strand.
GTGTTTTTAAGGTTTTCAACCTAAATGAGCCAACCAGTAAAAGAAATAAAAATCATTCTGAGTTGGAACGAGTTGTCCCGTGCGTCCTTTGGGATTAATGCACCAGGCCATTTTCAAGTTGGGCCAGAGAGTAGTCAGAAAACACCTGAGAACTTGACAGTTGAAAACCACGCGAAGCAGCCTGGACTGAGGATAAACGGCTTCAGACATCCAGAGACAAGCTGTTGACGCAGAGGGAATCAAGATGGCAGAAGACGCGCTGGGGAAGACGGTCAAGGAGCTCAAAAGAGAGAGGACCACTGCAAAAAGCAGCTTCACCAGACAGGCCAACTTCATTTCCAGAGGGGTAAGCAGCATGCTTGAAGCAGAGTTAAAGGAGGAGTTCATTAAACTCTCACACTGTTTTAGGCAACTGCTTGATGCCAATGATGACTGCAGGATTGGACTACTGGCTGAGATTAAAAAGCCAGAAGAGGAGGAGGAAGAAGAAGAAGTAGTGCTTGAAAAGCAGCAAGAGCGCGACATTAAAAAGACAGAAAATGAAGCTGAAACTAAATTTGAAGAAGTAAAAGATACTGTCCAGACGAACCTGTGGTCAAGGTATGGCAAAAATGAACTTGAAATAGCAATCTTAGAAGCAGAAAATGCCTTTGATCAAGCAAATGGTGTAGTTGTGGAAAGTACTAATGTGGAGTGCTATGAAGTGCACCTGACCCTCTTACTGAAGCGGCTAAAGGAGCTCACTCCAGTGATGTCAGCTTGGGAGCGATGGATCCCTGCGTTATCAAAGGATGAGCTAGACAACAGAGTCAAGAATCTGAGAACGGCTAGCAACAGGCTTGAACATAGAAAAGCTGAATTCGTCACTGCACGTAGAATTGCAGAACAAACACTAGCCGCAGAAGCTTCAGGAGCTGGGAGGGGGAGAGCACTGCCCACACCAGCCACACCAATTGTGAAGATCAAGCCAACCACTCTGCCCATCTTCAATGGATGCAAAAGAGAATACCACAGATGGAGGAAAGACTGGGAGAGCCTACAAAGGCAAGGAGAGCCAACTGGATCACCTGAAGTCAAGAAAATTCAGCTCCTGGGTAGTGTGGAGGACAAGATTTCAAAGAACCTCAGACTTTCAACCTACAACACTGCTGAGGATATATTCCGAGTCATGGAGAACAGGTATGGAAACAAGTCAACCATCGCAATAGAAATCCTTGAGGAGCTGGAGAAGATGCCACATGTGAGGGGGAACCAGCCAAGGAAAGTCATTGACCTCATACAGTCTGTGGAGAGGGCCCTAGCAGATCTCACAGAGCTGGGAAACTCCGGAGCCATGAATAACCCACTGGTAATAAAATCTATTGAGAGTAAGTTACCTGACTTTATATTAAGAGACTGGTTAAAGTTTATGGTCGACCCTGCAAATGATGTCACTTCAGACAACCACTTTGGCATGCTCCTAAAATTCCTAAAAAACCAGGAAGAAATCCTAGAGAGGCTTGAACAGCTAAGGACTGTGGAGAAGATGGAGAAATCAGACCATCCAGAAAATAGATATGAGCGAAAATATGCTTCAACAAGAACCACAGAGAAAGGAGAGCTGGAGGATGTGTGTGGTGTGTGTGGTGATAGTGGACACAAGAACAAAATCTTCTTCTGTAGGAAGTTCAAATGGCTGAAGCTACCTGAAAAGAAATCTGTCTTAAAAAAGCTGGGAGCGTGCATAAAATGTCTTGGATGCCATGATGACGATGGATATTGCAGAGATACCTTCCTATGCAGAAATAAAGACTGTAAAGAGGGAGGAGGCACCCCAGACCACCATTACTTTCTCTGCCCAAAAGGAGAACTAAAAAGGGGTGAGGTGGAAAAGAGTGGAAAAGGCAGCCGAGGTAAAAGCAAGCTGACAGAAGAACAAGAGGGGTTCTTGTCTGAACTTTCCCTAGAACTAGCAGAACGGTGCAAAAGGGCTTTCACCAACAAAACCACAGTAACAAACAATGCTAAAGTCCAGTCAGAGCTTTTAGAGAAAAAGGGGCTGTCTGAACTTCCTGTCATCATGATGCTGATGAAGGTCACTGCAAATGCAGGGCAGAAGATTGGGACTTTGGTTGACCTTGCATCTGACACAAACTACATTACCCATAAGGCTGCTGACAGGCTGAGGTTACAAAGTGAGAAGATAACCTTAGTCGTGCACGGGGTTGGTGGAATGACCATGAAGGTGAACACTAAGAGATATGTGCTCAAGGTCAGAGTCAAAACTCCTCGAGGAACAGAGAGGGCACATGAACTTGTCTGCTACGGCTTGGATGAAATTGCCAAAGTGCAGAAAGTAATTGAGCCTGAGACGTTGCAGAAATTCTTCCCAGAGGTCGAGCTTGAGGAATTGAGAAGGCCAGAAGAAGTTGAACTCCTCATTAGCCACCGAGAGGGAAGACTTGCTCCGCAGAAGGTGAGAGTTGTAGGGGATCTTGTCTTGTGGGAAAGTCCATTGGGTAAGACGGTGGGCGGAGCACACCCCGACTTGTTTGAGGAAGTACAAGTGGCAGCACACGAGTCCAAAACACACTTTGCTCGCTCCATGAGGACAGCTGCTGTCAAGTATGAGGAAATCCTCAGGAGTTCAACAACTGAGGCAGCCCAGTTACAACTAGGGTTGGGTACCGAGAACCGGTACTAATATGGAACCGGTTCCAATACAACCGGTACCTACCCGGACCGAAATGCAACGCAGATTTCGGTGCTTCATTTCGGTGCCTGAGCCAATTGAAAACGGTTGCTAGGCAGATTCCGCGGGGCACATGTAAAACTGCCCCAGCTCCCAATGTAAACTTTGTCCTGTGTCGCTCACGCTCATTGGTGTTTTCATAGCAACAGTCTTATGACAGTGAAGAGCATGCAGCATTTCACAGAGCAAGCACAAACAGAACTAGCCATCAACCTTTTAACAGAGAAAATACCGAAAGGTAAACGGTCAAAAGTGTGGCTGTATTTCGCACCAAAATATTCAAACATCGCGACGTGCAGCAAATGCAACAAAACAATTGCGTGAAAAGAGTGGAGAGAAGGCAAAGAGTCAGCGGCAGATCAGCAACCGAAGACTGAAAAATAAACGGAGATGACCGCTATACTTAACCTACGGTAGTCTCTTAAAGGGGCAGTACACATTTTCTCGTACTCAGTGTGTTCAAGTAACAAGATTAACTATAAACAAGATAGAAAAGATAGGTATAAACAAATCATAAAATGGTGAAATTTCATGAAATAAATGCAAACAAAATAATACATTTTTGACTCCAAAGGCAAATATGCTCATATTTTTGCAAAAGAAGTTTGAAGCTGTTTTTTGTATTTATTTATATTTATTTAAGTATACTATAAACTGTTGTTTACAGTTAATATACTGTTCATAGTTTGAAGTTAAAAAGTTTGAAGCCAAGTGTTTTGTATGTATTTATATTTATAATATACTTTAAACAGTTAATATATTGTTCAATTTGAAGAAAAAAAAATTGAATTGAACAAAAGAATTGCTGAAGTATTGAAGCTGTAGTGTGTGTACAGTGTGTGTGTGTGTGTTTTGTATTTATTTGTAATTATTTAGGTATAGTCTAAACTTTTGTTAACAGTTCATATATTATTTAAGTTTTAAGTTAAAAGGTGTTTTGTATTTATTTATATATATAATCTACTTTAAACAGTTCATATATTTGGCAATAAAGACTTTCTTAAATGTCGTCAATCGTAAACATTTTTTTATTTTTTATAAAAGTATCGGTTCCGGCACCGTTTAGGCACCGGTATCGTTTTAAAAGTATCGGTTATGTACCGGTATCGGATAAAAACCAAACGATACCCATCCCTAGTTACAACAGAAGTGGAAAGGACCAGAGTGGTACGTAAGCCATCTGGTGGCACCAAACCCTCATTCAACTCAACCTGCAGGTGAAGCAGGGAAAAAGAAGATGAAGGATGGCAACGATTTTCTCAAACAGGAGGTGAGACCAGAGACGCCTAACCCGCTGACTAGGAGGGGACTCCTAAGCCAAGTAGCTGGACTGTACGACCCAGTTGGCTTAGTTACACCTGCCAAAAAGAAAGGGGCAATCCTTTTCAGGAAAGCGTTCAAGGAAGGTGGAGGCGGTAAGCTGACCACGTGGCAGAATGGACCAGACCTCCTGAAGTGGCCAGTAGACAAGTGGCCTAAAAAGTCTGCTGGAGAGGTTGCAGCTAATGCCAGGGAGAGTGTAAACAAACTCCAGAGGAAGGCATTCACAGCTGTAGTGACAAGAGCTCAAGCAAAAATGGGCCAGAAAAAAGAAAATCTGCAGACCTTTCAGGAGGGCCTAAAAAGTGAAATTCCAGAGGGAAAAACTGCATCAAACACAAGTCCTCCTCTTCCAAAAAGGAAACCTGCTGGCTGGGAAATCAAAAAGCTTGTGGAAAAGAGGAACTTCAGTAGGTTGTCCAAACTGGTCAAGGTCATCAGCTGGGTGGGGCGAGCAGCACATAAGTGGCGCGAGAAGAAGGGCCAGACCAGAGGTCCGTCAAAGTGGGAGGCAATGTCACTCAAGAAAAGGACCAAGGGAGTGGCTGGGACCCTTCTCAGAACGAGGAAAAAAGCCTGGGTGAGTGACTTCACAACCATGGACCTGTTCGGCCCTTATGAAGTAAAGAAAAGAGTGAGACGCAAAGTGTGGGGAATTGTGTTCTGTTGCATGGCCTCCAGAGCCATACACACTGATGTGGTGAGTGACCAGTCATCAAAAGGATTCCCGCTGGCATACCAGAGGTTCACTTCACCTAGGGGATTCACTCAGGAAACTGTGTTCAGACCCTGGCACTAACTTTGTTGGGGCCAAGCCATGTCTGGACCAAGTGAACAAGTCTGAGGCTTGAGAGACTGGTGTGACCTCCCTGGGTTTGAAAAACCAGGAGCTCAAGTGGGAGGTGTTGAGTTGAAATGAACATTTCGTTTGACTGTGCTTAAACAACTGCAAGTCCCACAATGCACCACTAGCAGGTCAGTGCAGCCTGCTCATTATTTTAAGTGGGAACACCTGAGAAGGAAAGGAGGTCTCTCAGTAAACACTCCAGCAAACATTTCAGCAGAGAGAGACACACACGAAAAGGATCTACTCGTGGTGCAACCAAAGAAGCCACTGGTACAGTAACTTATTGGGTTTTATTGCGATGATTATTTGCTGTTGAAAGTGCTGTTATAATCATTGATGGTTGTATAAGTTGATTGATTTGTGTAATGATTCTAACCAAGCAGCACACAGCATACAGGCAGCATGCTTATCAGCTTGCTGCATGCAAGTGAGTTTGGTCTTTTGTTTGAGTATATTTTGTTGATTATAAATTGAACAATGATGTTTGAAGTGCTTTTCTTAAACACCTATGCTGCATACTATTTGCAGTCATTAAACAGTCACTCTGTCATTAGTTGGGATTGTTGCAGCAATTCCAACTGTGGTAAGCCTTGGTACTTGGTACTGAAATTGTTTGAAATGTATTTGAATTTTTTGTATAACTTGTGCTTTTTGTGTTTTTAAGGTTTTCAACCTAAATGAGCCAACCAGTAAAAGAAATAAAAATCATTCTGAGTTGGAACGAGTTGTCCCGTGCGTCCTTTGGGATTAATGCACCAGGCCGTTTTCAAGTTGGGCCAGAGAGTAGTCAGAAAACACCTGAGAACTTGACAGTAATAAATGCCTCTACAGATGTCACTACTAGTAATAATTATAAGCAACAACATTTGTTAATTGGAAAGGTTGGTGTACTTATTGTGCCTACCATCTGTAATACTGTTCACACTATATCTTACAATTCTGCGGATGACAAGTACCAGGGATTATTTGCAAAGTTAATACCATTAAGCCAAACCAATAAAGACACCATGTGATATCTGTAAATATTTTATCTAATTGTAAACGTGTGGGGCGACAGTGGTACAGTGGTAGAGAAGTCGTTTAGTAATCAGAAGGTTGCTAGTTCGATTCCCTGTCGAAGCGTCCTTGAGCAAGACACTGAGCTCCTGATGTGCAGTGTGCCATCAGTGTAAATGTAAAATGTGTATACATTGTAAGTCGCACATATGTAAGTCGCTTTGGATAAAAGCGTCTGCTAAATGACTAAATGTAAATGTGTAAAAAAGGGAAACATGGAACATGAAAAACAAATGTAATTGTAAAACTGGACAGGACAAGGCACTACCAGCTTTATCTTGCCACTACGTTAAATATATAATGAAGATACAATCATGTTTTTTATGCTATTGCTGTATGTCAACATGCATTTCGCTAGATAACATTATAATATCATGTCAGTAAACGAATTAAATACATATATCAATATTCAAAAGTCAGGGACATTAACTTAGCATAGCAATCACTCTGCTTACCTCGATATGCTACTTTATATTTCTGGGCGAATTATTGAAGGCTAGCAACTCCTTTTTTTGAGGGAGACAGGAAACGCATTGAAACCTCCAGGAGTCATTCTTGGGGCCTTTGAACTCGAACATATCTTTTAAATAGGGCCACGGGTGGCTCATATCAGAGGGCTCAGTTCAGGCCGACTCTGGATCCATGTTGAATAGGCAGTAGTCAGGCTGTCTGTTGAATGTTCAAGTATAACAGGCAAAGCTACTGCTAGTGCTGCTGTCAAACGCGCACTCTGATATCATTGGAGTTGATAGAGCCACCTGATTGGTTTAAACTTCCAAAACAGCAACGCAATCCATAGTGTGTAGGCAACATTTTGGCTAAACTGTGTTCATAAAATGTAACGAGTAATAACACATATTGTAGAAATGTAGCGGAGTAAAAGTATTAGATAAAAGCTAAAAAATGTAATGGAGTAAAAGTAAAAAGTATGCAGTATTATTTTTACTTAAGTAAAGTACAGATACGTGAAAATGTACTTAAGTACAGTAACGAAGTAAAAATACTTTGTTACATTCCACCACTGCTTACTATAGAGATGTGGAATGATGCTGTTTTGACTTTTTGTTGGTGTAAATGCCTCACTATTTCAACCTAAGTGATTAGCCAACCCAAGCTGCTAAATGATTTAAAGACACAACTGCACATACATCCAAACAGCCAGTTCTCAGGCTCTCAGTTCTCTCATGAACACCATGTCACACCAAGCACTGTGTTTACATTTACATTTACATTTAGTCATTTAGCAGACGCTTTTGTCCAAAGCGACGTACAAGGGAGAGAATAGTCAAGCTACGAGCAATAGAACCTGGTGTAACAATAAATAAATACTACTTTACATTAGAAATATAACAAAATGAAATAAAAAGGAAAAAAGAAGTGCAGAAATGTAACTGCTGTAATTGCAAGTTACGCACTAGTCGAAGTGCCAGTTAGGACGGGAGGTGCTCTCTGAATAGTTGGGTCTTCAAAAGCTTCTTAAAGGTAGAGAGGGACGCCCCTGCTCTGGTAGTGCTGGGTAGTTCATTCCACCAACGTGGAACTACAAATGAGAAAAGTCTGGACTGCCGTACTTGCACAGACGGCAGTGCCAAACGACGCTCACTAGAAGAGCGCAGCATCCTGGGTGTAACATTTGCCCTTACAAGAGCATTTACAGGGATTAAAGTATTCCGGCACCGTGCCGGATTTCCGGCGTGCGTCGTTTGGCTGCGAACAAAAATCGTATTAAAAAAAAATAAAAAATGTCTCGATATCATCATCATCACTTTCGAGTTTATGAGTTTGTCTGCCAATGAAATGAAAGGAGCACAACTCTCCCGCTCTCAAAATAACATTATTAGCCAATCAGAAGTAGATTGGGGCGGGTCTTGGGAAATGGTGCTTCAAACACCGGCTTTTCTCTATCGCTCTGCCTAGCGTAGATGCCTGAGTAGAGAGACACCACACCAAAGGAGAGTAGGATGGAAAGTAAGTTCATGAAAATAAATGGCGTTGGGCATGGATACAAGAGATGGGAAGGGAAGGACAGTAAGCCTTTTGGTAGCTGGTGTAAGAAGTTAAGAGAAGCAGGTGCTTGCTTCTGCACTTTGTGCTCGAGAAAGCTAATATATGCAACTTGCTCTCCAACACACAACGCCTTTACCGGGAGCAACATCCACAGCTGATGTACCGGCATCAATAACTGACCGTGTGTGTGACGTATGTTTGACTAAACTGTCAATATCCAATCAGCATGCCGCTATTTTAACACACACGGCATAACACCAGAGTTTAAAAGACGTATTTCGGAAAAGCTAAAAAAAACCGGCATGTTTTCCTTAAATGTCGACGAAGCCACCCACAAGTACATAGACAAAGTCCTGTTTTTTTATTTATTTCCCAACATTAAAGTTACCAGTT
>NW_024880093.1:25000-35500 GCF_900700415.2 Clupea harengus
TTTCACACACAGAGGATCACATCCATTTCCTCAAGGTGACAGAATTTTAAATAAAGCATCCATGTGGGTTTAAGAGGAAAAATGCATAATTTCTAGATCTTTTAATGTAATGTCTTAATGTGTCTAACATATTCAAATACCTAATCACATGAGTGCATACACACTAAACCAACTGAATTCAGCCATCATGTCTGCAGCCTTTAGGGAAACACAGACCTGGCTGAATATTCAGGTGGTCTGCCTCACCTTTTATGTATTTCTCTCTGTAGAATGTTCTGTCAATCAGAGACTCTCCTCACTCCTCGCCCAGCATGACCTTCAACCAAAGCTTCTCTTTTGAGGCTGTGAAGGAATCTGTCTCTGGAGTGAAGGTGCAGCTGGATGACATCTTCAGGCAGGAAGTAGTCAAGATATCTGCAGCAGGTGGATAAACATGTAGAACTGACTCAATGATGAATTCCTTATTTCACAGATTGAGAAGACAAGGATCTCACTTCATTTTGATGTATTTTCTGTATCTCTCAACAGTAAAGAATATCCAGATCATCCAGTCCTTAAAATGTGAGTGTCTCTCTCTCTCTTTCTCTCTCTGTCACAGACACACACACACTGACACACACACACTGACACACACACACACACACACACACACACACACACACACACACACACACAGTATCAATAGTTATTACACTGATCAGGTTTGTAGCCCTCTGAGTTCTAGTTTGCTGAAGCCATATGATGAAATATGTTGTTTTAATTTCATGTGTCTGTATTAGAATTTACACTATGAGTTTAAACTGCATTTGAAATTTGATATCAGTTTGGGTTGAAGCAGTAGACACGTCAGTAAAAATGTTGTGAACAGGGTTTAGGTTACATTCCTGGACACCAGTGACGGTTTTATGTTATATATATATATATAAGCACTGCAAAGCTGAATAACCCTTGGTAAAGGAAAAGGCAGTTGCCTAAGAAATAACATTTGCTTTCACAGCTGATCCTGAGCTCCCAGTCAGAAGAACAAACAGTAAGGAGTGGCTGCCACCATTGAGTAAGTCATTACTGACTGATTCTAACAGCCTCTAAGCCTGTACATCAGGAGTCTAGCACAGAAATAATAGTTTCACTATATCTTATTACTGATATAATCTGATCTCAATAAAACCCTCTTTCAGCTGTGAGACGTAGGAGGCATGGAGGTGTGGTTGGGCTCCAGAGTTTGAAATAAAGGCCTTGATATTAATCACGTCTAAAAATGCCCTTAGCCTTATTTATCCAGGGATTAGGAGAGATTAAAGCATAATGACTAGATCTTAAAATTACATTGTGATCAGGGAAACAGACAAAAACGGAAGCCAGTGGAGGTCAGAGATGAAGTTCAATTTCAGGTTCAGAAACAAACTGCAAAGCTGAAACTCAATGGCTTTGGATCATTTGTTTTAAAAAGAACATGTTAAACTACTTCTGATTGAGTTCATACTGTATACCCCCCCTCACTAAAAATACATCAACCAGTGTGCTCTACACACAAAAACACACACTACAACCACCAAAACACTTCATACCTCACCCAAAAGTGACTCACGCTGCCATAACTATAGCATAAGCTCTCTCCCATTAAACTACGTCATCACTCAATGTACAGTGAACTAAACGAAACAACAACTTGAAGCATTACAAAATGCATATATTATGTGTTGCTGTATCCTATTTGCATAGTTTAGTGTTGCATTGCAAAAGGAAAGAAAAACGTATGACATCTCTTATAATACATATTGTAATACAAAACAAATACAGTAAATATAAAATTCAGCTAAAAGCCTCAAGACAGCTCTATGCTAAATCTCCAATGGTAAACTATAGTACAAAAAAAAGCATGCAGACACTTTTCATTCCCAGTACAGTAAGTGAAACTACAACACATGATACTACCACTAGAAGTGTCCTGCAGCCCTAATGCTGATCTATGGTGATTTTTATATTAACATTCTCCCATGCCTTGAATCTTTAGAAAAATCTTTATAGTCTCATTTTAATGAATTCCATGTTGTGATTGTTTGCAGCCTTGTTACCAACTGTAGTAGTTGTAGTTGTTGCTGAAGACATTCTCCTACTATTACTGTTTAATATGTAAGTCATGGGCTCTCAATGAGACTATTACTAGTTGTATATGTAAGTCATGGGCTCTCATTAAGAGAATGAGACCCAGAAATCACACTTGCCTTATAAATATTTGTGGAATATGGGGGATTTCAGGGTTGGATAAGATGTGCTAAAGATTCAAGTCAAGGGAGAATGTTGCGGTACTGTAAATGTGAAGTTCATAAAGATTTCACACTACATTCAGAGGACACCAAGAATCAGCAAGAATCAGCTTCTTAGTAGCAGACTCATGTGCCTGTTGATTCACTTACTGTACTGGGAATGAAACATGTCTGCACACTCAGTTCTTGGTACTATAGTTACCACAGAACATTTAGCATAGAGTTGTCTTGATGCATAGAGCTGAATTTCATATTTGACTGTAAATGTTTGGTATTACAATATGTACTAAGCAATGCAACTCTAAAACTTATGTAAAATGGAGGATACATCAACACATAACATATGCATTTTGCAATGCTTCAAATTGTTTGTGATTGTAAAAAAACTGTAATGGGAAAATGTCTTCAGCAACAACTACATTGCACAAGCACATCTCAATGCAAATACTTTTCTGTACCACTTTTGTATAGTTGGTAACAAGGCCTGCAAACAAACAAACATAGCATAAAACTGAACACAATTTCTGCAAACAATGAGAATAATCTGTCTTATTTCAAGTGTATTCATTTGTCTGTTGAATGCTGCATCTTTCCATCAACAGCGATCTAAATGTTGTCCAGTTTTGAAGTGAACTGTTCTGAGCAGAGTATCTAAATGTCTGCTAAATTGCTGTAGTTACACAGAGTGTTACTGGTGGTGAACATTGACTGAGACAGGTATCCATGAATTTCAGAAGAAGTGGTCATTGAATACATTTTGTATCAAAGCAATGAAAAAGTATCACAAGTTTAGTTCACTTGTGAATGTGTTTAGTGTTTTGAAAAAGTGTACATGGTATTGACAGAAGTGTGAAAATGACTGTAGAAATCTTAGTCTAATTGAGATAATGAATTGATGAATGTATGAATCTATTTATGAATGCCCTTCTCTCTCAGTGTAATGGGCTGTAATGTGATGTTTTCTGTCTCAGTGTCTGAAGTCCTGAACCAGTGACCAGAGAGGAGTTCTCACAGTGTAAGTTGGACATAAGGACATGCAAGCTATCACACACACACACACACACACACACAACAACGTGCACACACACATGCACACACAGGGATACACTCATGTGCATAGAATCATGATCAATTAGCAAGCCCAAGTACAAATTCAAACCTACATTCATGTAAACATGTATAACATCACACACAGCGACACACACACACACACACACACACACACACACACACACATTCATGCTTTTGAATATACAGCCACTGGAACCTTTACATACTCATTGTCAATCATATATAAAAAGAACTCCATTTAAACCATGCGTACACACACACACACACACACACACACACACACACTGCATGCAAACATCAAACAGATACAGAATCAAACATGAACATACAAACACAGAGAGGACACCACACACACACACACACATACACAAAAAAATTCAATTTAATTGAATTTATATGGCCCAAAACGATATAATTGTCTCAAGGCGCTTAACAGAAGTCCAGGGCCTGAACCCCCCTTAGTGAAAGCACAATGGCCACAGGGGCAAGGAGAAAACTCAACCCTGTTAATCAGGAAGGAACCTTAAGCAGAACCAGAGCACATAAGGGGGGGCCCATCTGCTTGGAGCCGGCCGGGTGGAGATAGAAGGGGAGGGGCTTGTGGCAGAATGGGGGAGAAGGGGAGGGGAGACAATCAGAATCATGGCAGATGAAATCATACACGTATCAGTATATGCAAGCTAGCATACATGTGGTAAATGTACACAATAACGACAAACATAACATATATACATGATGCATACAAAATGAATAGTGGATAAGGCGGGGAGAGAGCATTCAAGGATTGTAGAACAGCTTAGTGGGTATACAGTGTGTGTGTGTGTGTGTGTGTGTGTGTGTAGAACAGCTTAGTGGGTATACTGTGTGTGTGTGTGTGTGTGTGTAGAACAGCTTAGTGGGTATACTGTGTGTGTGTGTGTGTGTGTGTAGAACAGCTTAGTGGGTATACAGTGTGTGTGTGTGTGTGTGTGTGTGTGTTTAACAGCTTAGTGGGTATACTGTGTGTGTGTGTATGTGTGTGTAGAACAGCTTAGTGGGTATACAGTTTGTGTGTGTGTGTGTAGAACAGCTTAGTGGGTATACAGTGTGTGTGTGTGTGTGTGTGTAGAACAGCTAAGTGGGTATACTGTGTGTGTGTGTGTGTGTGTGTGTGTGTGTAGAACAGCTTAGTGGGTATACAGTGTGTGTGTGTGTGTGTGTGTGTGTGTGTGTGTGTGTGTGTGTGTGTGTGTGTGTGTGTGTTGTGGCTCACGATGGGCCAGCCTGGCAGAGGGGTGGTGGTGTTCGTGTGTGAGGTCTGGGCTGCCACACCACAAGATGGCTGCCAGTTGGCACTACATCTCCCAGAATGCAGGCAGCACCCAACCAGGTGTAGTTGCTTAAGGCACCTGATGGACGAAGCATTTAAGACAGGTGGGTGCCTGTTGTGAAAGAGTGAGCCACGAGAGCAGGAAAGAGCCAGGAGGGAGAAACAGAGAGCCACTTGACGTGCGGGTGAAGCCGTTGTGGAAACGCTTGCTGAAGCGCTTGCTAAGCCGCATCCGGAAGGGGGAAGGCTAGCCCCAAGCCGGGAAGGACCTGGACGGAGGAACTTTAAGCTGCAACTACAGTGGGTGGGATGTAAGTGAGGAGCAACTTTATGAAGCCTATGTTTTTGCCTTTGAAGAACTTTTATGTTTGCTTCCTGAAAGACTTTGTGTTGGTGAATAAACCTGATCCTTGTTTGAAAGCACTTTTGCCTGCTCTGTCCTGTTAATTACGCACTGCCCTACACCCAGCTTAGTGGTAAAGCCTCTCATGATACCACAGTGTGTATATGTGTGTGTAGAACAGCTTAGTGGGTGTACTGTGTGTGTGTGTGTGTGTGTGTGTAGAACAGCTTAGTGGGTATACAGTGTGTGTGTGTGTGTGTGTGTGTGTGTGTATGTGTGTGTAGAACAGCTTAGTGGGTGTACTGTGTGCTCGTAAGGTTACTATTACAAGGGTAAGTAGAATAATAGAACAGACCACTATGTCGATGGTGACAATTATTTACTTTGCAGGTGAAGCTAGCACAGAGTATGGGGTAGAATAAGTGCATGACAGTGTGTGTGTGTGTGTGTGTGTGTGTGTGTGTGTGTGTGTGTGTGTGTGTGTGTGTGTGTGTGTGTGTGTGTGTGTGTGTGGTCTAAAGGCTGGCACAGAGTATGGGGTAGAATAAGTGTATGACAGTGTGGTGGGGGTGGGTACGTGTAGGCTGAGGGTTTCTACAAGTAGATCAGGTGGAGAGACTACAGCAGCATCCCACAGTGAAGATAGTCTAGTTCATAGAGTTCGGCTGCCAATATGTGTATATGTACTTAATGGATATGGTGATGAGGAACAATGTTTCCACAGCCATCAGTATTTGAGAGCAAAGGTCACGCTATAAGAGAGAGAATTTGGTTTGTAAAGACAAATTTGATATACAGATAGAGAGATAAGTTTAGGGACACAACTAATGTTGTTAATGATGTAATATGGCCACTTTATCAGTATCAGTATTAGCATAGTATGACATAGAAGGAGAGGGAGAGGGAGAGGGAGAGGCTGCCCTCACACACACACACACACACACACAAACACACACACAGTATACCCACTTAGCTGTTCTACACACACACAAACACACACTGTATACCCACTAAGCTGTTCTACACACACACACACAAACTGTATACCCACTAAGCTGTTCTACACACACATACACACACACACACACACAAACACACACACACACACACACAGACATAGACATAACCACACTCATAGTATGATATAGAAGGAGAGGGAGAGGCTGCCCAGCAAGGTGTTTGAAAACACATTTAAACATTCATGCTTTTGGACGTTTGAATAGAGACACACCTGAACACACACACACTCAGTGTCTCTCATATCTACAAAGGAATCTCTTCACACACTCTGTATTTCTCTCTCTCTCTCTCTTTCCCTCTCTCTCTCTCTCTGTCTCTGTCACACACACACACACACCAATACAACCAATCACACCTACGGACTTTCACATACAAAGACCCTGAAACACTTTCACACTCCTATAAACGAAGGACTCATCTCACACAAAGGAATCAAATGAAACAAACCCAAATACTTACACACACTCAACATCATCCATTCATACAAAGGACTCCCTTCAGACGAACACACACACACTGTCTTTTACAAACAATTTCTCACACACACACATTCAGACATAACCAGACATAACCATACTCACTTTTGAATACAGACATTCACACATGTACACCTGTACAAACATATACAGAATCACACATACAAAAACAGATCTCACTTATATGTGAAACATTCCCTCATATCAAATAACAACAAGCACACACACACACACACACACACACACACACACACACACACACACCTAACACATTTAAATACCTAAGTTTGTCCTGTCTTCTCCTCCATTAGACTCCTGTCACTTCACACTGGATCCAAACACAGCAAACAGACACCTCCATCTGTCTGAGGGGAACAGGAGGGTGGAGTGGAGAGATGAGGTCCAGTCATATCCTCCTGATCATCCAGAGAGATTTGATGTGTATTATCAGGTGCTGTGTAGAGAGGGTGTGTCTGGACGCTGCTACTGGGAGGTTGAGAGGAGTAGGGGGTGGGTTTATATATCAGTCTCATATAAAAGCATCAGCAGGAGAGGAGTGGGTCATGAGTGTGTGTTTGGATGTAATGATCAGTCCTGGAGTCTGGCCCTCACCAGCAGCAGCTCCTCTTTCTATCACAATAAGAAAGACACTAAACTCCCTCTAGTGGCCAGCTCCAGAATAGGAGTGTATGTGGATCACAGGGCAGGGACTCTGGCCTTCTACAGCATCTCTGACACAATCACCCTCCTGCACAGAGTCCAGACCACATTCACTCACACACTCTACCCTGGGTTTGGGCTATATCCTGGATCATCAGTGAAGCTGCTGTGACTGACATGTCTAGATGCTGTTAGCCCATACATCTCACACATCACATCATTTAACACATCACTCACACGTAAGGATCCAGCAGCTGGGCCACACACACACACACACACACACACACACACACACACACACACACATCACTCACACGTAAGGATCTAGCAGCTGGGCCCCACACACACACACACACACACACACACACACACACACACACACATCACTCACACACACACACACACATCACTCACACGTAAGGATCCAGCAGCTGGGCCACACACACACACACACACACACACACACACACACACACACACACACGTAAGGATCTAGCAGCTGGGCCTGAGAGTCTTGGGGACAACAACCGACTGAAGCCATTCCCCCATCTCTGGACCCCAGCTATTACAATATCTGTACCTCTAGACCTCTGCTGTAACACATGCAGTATCACCACAGCAGACATAAGACATTGTGTGTGAAAAGTTTTGATGAGCTCTGTGTTGCATAACCTCACTCTCCCAAGTGTTTAGTCCCTCTGTTACAGCATACATGTTCTGATATCTGGTTTTATATGACATCCACAATATTATGTACCATGACAGTAAATCTTAATGAGACTGTATTCATCCAACAATTGACCCCCAATGAAATGTTTCTTTATTAATACCATTATAATGAGACCAGTATGTTTTAAAATGTGTTCCTCTGTTTCTTTATTAATACCGTTATAATGAGACCAGTATGTTTTAAAATGTGTTCCTCTGTTTCTTTATTAATACCGTTATAATGAGACCAGTATGTTTTTAAAATGGTGAATAAAGAGTTATAGACTGGCATTCAATGTACTCTTTTTCTTGGTGTGTGTGTGTGTGTGTTTCTGTCTGTCTGTCTGTCTGTCTGACTGTCTGTCTGTCTGTGTGTGTGTGTGTGTGTGTGTGTGTGTGATTTATTTCAGAAGTATTTTTCTTAAATGTCTTGAAATTCCTTTATCTGGGCAAAATGAAAAGTCATTGAGGACCTTCTCGAAATACAGTGGTGTGATGAACATGGAGCATTTTGCAAAAACAAGTGTCATGTAAGGTCAAGCAGAGAGGCCTGTTTTTAGAGATGAGGGTCATGTAAGGTCAAGCAGAGAGGCCTTGTGTGCAGAGATGAGGGTCATGTAAGGTCAAGCAGAGAGGCCTGTTTTTAGAGACGAGTGTCATGTAAGGTCAAGCAGAGAGGCCTGTTTTTAGAGACGAGTGTCATGTAAGGTCAAGCAGAGAGGCCTGTTTTTAGAGATGAGGGTCATGTAAGGTCAAGCAGAGAGACCTGTTTTCTAAAATCATGACAGTGCAGTTTCTACAGGTGCAGGTTGTCAAGGAGAGACAAGTATTAATTAAAGGGTCTCTGCATAGGGGATGCAGATTAGTCAAGGACAGGCCAGTATTAATTAAAGGGTCTCTGCATAGGGGATGCAGATTAGTCAAGGACAGGCCAGTATTAATTAAAGGGTCTCTGCATAGGGGATGCAGATTAGTCAAGGACAGGCCAGTATTAATTAAAGGGTCTCTGCATAGGGGATGCAGATTAGTCAAGGTTGGGGGCATAGAAACTAAAAGCTGCTTCCCCATGTCTCTTTGTCCTGGCTTTTGGAACTGTTAGAAGTTCAGTGCCGGAGGACCTCAGGGATCTACTGGGTGTGTACCTTGAGAGCATGTCTGTTATATATTCAGGTGCATGACTATGAAGTGATTTATAGACTAGTAAGAGAACCTTGAAATCTATTGAGAGGGAGTTAGATCTTCCAGTGGCATGTGGCATGAGGAAGTACATGCCACTGGCATGGGGCGGGACATGCCACTGATCCGCCAATCAGCAGCATTGACCGTTGACAGCCAATTGCACGAACGAATACTGAGCGAGATGTGTTTACAGGATTAATTTAAAGTTCTTGGTTAAAATGTTATTTAGCTACAAGCTAATAAATGTTGTGGTAGACCTACCGTGTGTTGAATATTAAAGTTTCAGTACGTATAACGTTATAGTTTGATGAACGATAACAAGCTCCTTTTACAGTCAAGTACGCTATTGTTTTTACCGTGGTAATGATAATTTCAGCCTTTATGTTTATAATACAACAGCGTAATCCGTCATAATTACATTACGAGTATCAGTGTGCGGTATTTAAATACAAATATTCTCGCTGCCGACTGTGCGTCGAAAACTTTATTTATGTATTTTATGAAAAGCTAAATATTTGACACCACAATCAGATCTTTGCCTCAGTGCTTACCATCTTTTCTGTGATTTTCTCCAGATTGTGATTTAGCCTATATTGTTACTGGACTGTGTGCGTAAAAGTGTCAATCAATAACACTGTGCTCTACATAAACAAAACATCAAATCACTTTTATCATAAGAACATTTAATCAGCAAGTCACAAAACAATACAAAAAATTGTGCTTTATCAAAAAAACAACGTATTAAAACTATGTGAAGGCACTGATGGTCCGGTATAATTACAGAACACACACACACACACACACACACACACACACACACACACACACACACACACACACACACATTCACACACTTGCAGTAATTATAATAATAATAGTAATAATAATAATAATAATTCATTTAATTTATAGCACACTCTATATTCATCTGAATCTCAGAGTGCTAAAGTAAAAACATAGTAAAAAAAACATAGTTAAAACAACCTATAATAAAACATGGTTAAAAGCATAGTTAAGAACATAGTTAAAAACATAGTTAAAAAAACTAAGTTTAAAAACATAGTTTAAAAACATAATTTACAAACATAGTTTACAAACATAGTTAGAGAGACTACAGCAGCATCCCACAGTGAGGATAGTCTAGTTCATAGAGTTCGGCTGCCAATATGCGTGTATGTGCTTAATGGATATGGTGATGAGGAATAATGTTTCCACAGCCATCAGTATTTGAGAGCAAAGGTCACGCTATAAGAGAGAGAATTTGGTTTGTAAAGACAAATTTGATATACAGATAGAGAGATACATTTAGGTACAAAACTAATGTTGTTAATAAAATAATATGGCCACTTTATCAGCATCAGTATTAGCATAGTATGATATAGAAGGAGAGGGAGAGGGAGAGGGAGAGGCTGCCCTCACACACACACACACACACACACAATCACACACACACACACACACCACTAC
>NW_024880094.1:0-35347 GCF_900700415.2 Clupea harengus
TGGTGGATTAGACCGTCTCGACCATTCTAAATCTATTAGTAGTCATCTGGACATCAACCATGAAGCAGGAGTATGAGAAAGAAAAAATATATATATTATTTGTGGGTTATTTCTTGGACACCTTTATTCATAATGACAGTTAAGAAACCTTATTGGATTTTACTGTCACTTTGGATAAAAATGAAGCGCCTTCTACCAGCCAAATCCAGGGAAAATAGCATTTAATAAAAGTTTGCAGATGGCTGCACATTTCAACATATAAATAAAAGCTAGTTCATCCGTGTTCAGAAGCAGCCGCTGATATTGGTTTCATGGTGGAAAATAGTAGCAGCCCATTTCTTGTGTATATTCAGCAATATAAACTATATCATATATATTTTTATTAACTTCATCTTTCTCCAATAAAAGGTAATGACCTGGGCAAAGTGCCTGATAGTAAATATTATGACCAACATCAGCCAGGTAAATACTTATGGCCTGCAGAAAGATGATCTCTTGTGAAATAAAAGCAGCAGAAGTTCTCTGTACACAAGATATACACTTCACCAAACTCTCAAAGGCATTCTCATTAATTGTACTCAAGCATTAGTGGAAGAGCGTGCGGCTCCTGACCCAGTCATGAAACCTCCCCTTGCTTTCTCAACCCCAGGTGCAGAGAGCCAGTGTTATGCCTTTGTTATGGCTTCTCTCCACTCTGAGAACAGTGTTCACATTCCAGAAGAGCGTCAGGTGGAATGCCCTTATGAAGAATGCCACTCAGAGGGCCTATGATACGTGAATGCCTATGATGTGTTTGTGATACTGGATAAAGTACAGTAACATGGGTCACTTTGTAAGGAGACTTGCCCACAAGAAGATGACCCTGGGGCAGCCACAAACAACTTCTGGTATTCATGAGTGCTACAATGCCGTCGTGGCGCACAATGTAATGTCCCTTGAAAGTGGGGTATCCATTCAGTCAAGGGCATCAGCGTGGTTTGAAAAGTGCTGAGGACACAGATGGGATTTTACATGGGCCATCCTACCTGTCACTGTCCTATTGTGTTCTCCCTCTGCTATCACAATGAGTGTAGCTTGAATACAAATGCAGAACAATTTTATCGGTTTGGCCAACTGGGATTTTGTAGTGCTTTAAAACGTAACTGTTAACAAGTGGGACGTTTGCAAATTGCATGTAAGTGCTCCAAATGTTCCATGTGGGATGCATGAAAGTGCTCAGTGTCCAGTTTATTGGTTAGTGCCCTTCCAAAGTGAGCCTTGTTACCGCTTGTCAGATGGAAGGACTTTGTGAAATAGAAAAGTTTGTGAACAGACAGATATGAATAGACTCAGTTGAATGTACTCTGAAGAGCCCTGTCCTTCTTACTAGGATCATGGTCATCATCCAGCAGCTCCTGCTTTGGGAAACAGCACACATTGACTGAAAAAAAGAGGCAGGGGAGTTGCATAGAGCATGGATTAAAATCAGGTTTGCTATTATCTTGTGACTTAGACTCTGCCAAGTGCTTTGGGAATATGTGGATAAAGCCAATCAAGCTTGTGCTGGTTCATTCTTGGAAATGGAGTTATTTGTCATGTTGCACAGATCACATTTGGTCAAATTTTGCACTTAAT
Organism: Clupea harengus; assembly: GCF_900700415.2. NCBI lineage: Eukaryota > Metazoa > Chordata > Actinopteri > Clupeiformes > Clupeidae > Clupea > Clupea harengus. The sequence goes on from NW_024880094.1 coordinate 1,615, forward strand.
TATCTTAATTAGGCTAGCTGAATTATCCACACTTCCTCTGTTTATTGCACTTCCAATATAATTTGCCTCCAAAGTGTTGTGTCTGGCAATGTGAAGCGCTTTATTATTACTAAGTTTTACTTCCTGTATGCTGTTGTTTTTCTTTGGCAGACCAGTTTGAAAGTCAGCTGCTGTTATTTGTGTAGGAGCCCCCTGGATCAGAGGGATAGACCAAGTGAGACAAAATATTTTAGGCATTAAAGGTACAGTCCACGATTCTGGCTGAAGGATTGTTGATATTTGAGCTCAACAGCTAATCACACTCCCTTACATGCTACTGAAGCAATGTGTTGATTGACTGGAATGATGTTTGTTTCTTTCCCGCTTCCAGAGCCAGGACTGTGTACGGACACCATAACACACGCACATAACGGACAGCTAGAAGCCCGTAAGGACCAACCCTCTGAATTTGCGAATCTAACTGCCAGTGTTCAACAGTGCAGGAGTTTCGAATGCCCCCCCACATCAACCCCCCAACCTCCAGATTGTTTCCATTGTTTCTCAGCCTACATCAGATTCAATCAAAATTCTACATGGAATCTGAAAGAAAATCCTTCTGCTTGGAACAAAATCTACTGTTGAAAGACAACACTGACTCATCCGTCCTTGACATAATGTTCCTTTCCACTCAAGCAGACCAGGGAATCACATCTTGTGAGATGTTTCTTGCCTCAGACAAAGACACACTGGGTCTTCTCAATGGAACGGATGTTGGAAATTACATTTGTACAGAAATGCCAAATCTCTCTATAGCAGAGGACGTCATTACCCAGTGGAACAAGAGGCCCAACAAGAGGCAAATAACTAACAGTAGACCTCAATCACCTAAGATTTTCCACCATGTTTTAAAAGGACCACAAAAACGTATGACCTTAACATTTTCTGCATATGTCTGTATGTGTGCATGTGTATGGGACACAGTGAGAGAGAGAGAGAGAGAGAGAGAGAGAGAGAGAGAGAGCTCCTTTTTATTTTGTATCTGAGCGAGAGTCCAGAGGAGTCATTCAATTATCAATTGTTGCTACATCGATTGCCAGTTCACTCTTTCTTACCTGTGCTCTGCGCATGCCTTCCATTGTGTAAGGCAGAACATGATGTTGATGAATCAGCCAGAGTTATGTGCATAATTCATGCCTTCATGTTCGTGTTCATTTGAATGAATATATAATGCATTACTGCTTTTTAAACAACCGTTACATGTTAGAATGTTTAATGTTCAAATTCATGATGTTTTTTACCGTTCTCTGCTAAAACACACATTTAAATGAAGACTTGAATAAATAAATGAAACAAATGAGACAAAATGGCCATTGTGCCATTCAAATTAGCTGGCAGTATTCCATTCCATTCCATTCCATTCACACAACCCATTTGTATTACCTTTACAATGGTGGAAACAGACTGATTCTCATCCCAGTTCCTTTGCAGGAAGGATAATAAAGGTTGTACATTATATATTATGGGCTGATGTGTGATGTGCTGACTGATTCTAGACGTTAGGTTTTGTTTAGGGTCCAAAGCAGACCAAGCTTGAAGGGGATTAGAGGAAATACATTTCTGTTTGTGCTTTGGTTGTGATTTCCTTTGCCTCTCTCTCTCTCTCTCTCTCCATCTTCTCTCTGTTTGTCTTCCTCAGTCATTTATTTTTTTTCCAATATCTCTTTCATTCAGGGGTTGATGTATGAGTGCCACTCACTGCTTATGCTTTGCAATGGGTCCGCGTCTCACACAAAATCAAATACAGCAAAGAGGATTACACAGAATACGGTCCAAAATTGAAGAGCAATGCGTTGGCATCAATGCAAAAAGAACACATACTAAGCTGTCAAGGTATAAATATACTTCCTTTGGTAATTTGTGATTATGAACATAGAAATATAGCCACTGTAAATAGACTGCATTCACCAAGCATCTGTGAAAGGAAACTTTGCTGCATTTTTGTGGTAAAAATTTAAGTACTGACAAATGTCCAACACGGGATGACTAAATCATGATCATATCTACAAGGCATACATATGTATAAGGCATACAGTGTCTTAGCTAAACTAATTATGTTATGGAATAATTCCATGTAAATTCTTCAACGTCAATATTAAAGCATGATACCTTGTCATGGTCACAATATAAATAATTACATAGGTTGTAATATTGCAGGATTCGGTTAAATGTGAACACTGCTTTCTGACATTTGAATGACATGAACAAGGCTTAAGAAAAGATACATGGCATTACTCCAGTCATAGGAGATATATATATATAAATATATATAGGTGCTGTTTGCATAAACCATACCTGAAGCTTTAGCTCTGTCTAATCCGTGGCTATCTGTAGCCAATGTGATTATTAACAGCAATCTTAAACAGATGTCTGAGAGGTGCAGAGGAGATTTAAGGCAGCCCTTCTGCATACTGAAACAGATCGGAGATGACTCTAACTTTAACATTACTTCTCTCAAGCCCGTGATTAATGTAACGATGTGATTAGCATACCAAGATTAGCTTGATCAGAACATTCTGTGCCTGTACGCCCACCAAATTCATTTCACTCCAGAATGTATGGTGTGTCATGCAAATCAAGAAGGCATGGAAGCAATATGGGTCCACCTTTCCTTACTGTTAAAGGTGCGGAATGCCCTATGGATTCTATGAATGGATTTTAGCAGTCTGAGAGTAATATCTCTACCGTGAAATTATTATTGAAGCTGGCTTCCGTCATCTAAAATGGGCTTTGGCTGTCAGGTTGGCGAGGCACGGCATGCATAATCTAGAACAGCTGTAATGTATTGCAATCCTTTTCGTCTCTCCTCCCTCCCAGGGTTTATGCAATGCTCAGAGGACTCCTGCAAAGTAAATACCACTCCTGTCAGTGTCCACCCCTATTTGCAAAAGCATTTCATTTTTTTGACCTTTCTTTTTGTTCAACCATCCAGTCCCATGTGAGCATCAGCAGTATTGGACAGGTGCATTGCCTTGTCTTTTATTCTTAAGTAAAAAGGATTATTTCTTCTCTTCCCCGCCCCGCCCCCCCAACACATACACGCACACACACACACACACTTCCCCTAAAACAAAGGGAGAACATGTTGTCTGCACAAGCTGTTGGAGCCACCCGATGCCATTCCACTAGACAAGAGTCTCTCAAACGTGTCTGTTTGATACTCAAACACATGTACAAGCATGGTGAGATGACATGCATGATGTAACCCATCATGTCAGATAATACCAAATGGAATGTGAAAGGTGCCATGTTTGCGTTCCCGTAGCGACACACAGCACACACAACACACACTACCTTTATCACGTCGGGTGGGTGTTCATCATCCAGGTTGCTTGCTGAGCGTTTAAAGCCCTGTGGGCTCGTTCTATCGTAGCAGGGGATGAGACAACTCAAATATGTGCTTTTGACAAGAGAAGAGAGGCACAGGTGACAGAAGCCTTCCCTTTGGTCGGTTTACACATCCTGCTTCTTTACCGCCGAGCCTGAACTCTCAACCTTGCAGCTGTATGTAGTGAATTGAAGGATTTGTGTCAATTGTCATTTAGTGATTATATTGTTTATAACAGTGAGATATACGTATCCACCAATTTTTTCTTTTTTACTTTACCCGTCCCCGCCCCGCACCTCTAACCTTGGACTGTCCTTCTTTACAAACTATTGTTGAAATTACAACTCTCATGTAGTTTGTGAAGGTTATGCTGTGAATGAAAGCACAACCCAGCCATGACCGAAGTTGCAGGCAATTTTGAAAAAAAAAAAGGTATTTATACATTTTGTCACGTGTGTGTTGCTTCAGACCAACTTCAGGCTTCTGAGGCATGGTACACATTGTGTGTGTGAGTGTGTGTATGGGGTGGGGGGGGGGGGGCAGAGGAGGTGGAGGACAAAAGACATAATAAGGGCATGCCGGAACTGAGACGCTCAGGTCCAGCTTCTTGAACCAAGTGAAAGAAGCTGGAACCGTGCGCCAAAGCAGGAAGCTGGATGTAGGAAAGTGACTGAGGATCCGCTAGGCAGAACTGCCATGTCTAATTCAAGCCGGCTGTTTGGCAGGGTGCCCTGCATGTACCGAGACAAGGTCTGAAATGGGATGTTTCGCACACACTCACAGACACACAACATCACGGTTGTTATTCACGGTCTGGGCAAGGAACGCAAACAACAACAACAAGAACAGCTCTGAGTGATTGAGATCCTGTCGTTGCGGTTGAGGCTGTGGTTGGATCTTTCTCTCAGGACTGCTCTCCTCTTTTATAGACACATCAGTCCAGGTGAATTCAGTTCTCCTTACGTCCTCCTCAAGCTGTTATCACACACAAACGGACTTTATTGTCTTAAATCTGAAAGCCCTATTGGTTCCCGACAGTAGAAGGCTACCTGGGAAAAGCAAGGAAAGGCCAAGAAGGAGCTGTTTATTTATTGGCCAGGGGGAGAAATATGGTGCAAAGAGGGAACTGATCTGTGCTGCCTTAGAAATCGGTGCTGCTGAGCACTCTGTACAAATAACTCTGACTGCCAAGGAGCTGTGAGTTGCTCTAGAAAATCAAAGGTTCACAACACTGTAAACAATCTGAATATACATGTGGGGTGACTGCAGGTAGGTTGCAGGGTTTCTTTACGTATATTGTATATACATATTATTCAATCCGTATCGAGGAGTGAACATATATACTTGCATCTACATACTCATCTGGGAGTTAATCCTCATGTGTAGTTCCATGTTGGATGTTCTCTAAAGTACTGTATTCACTGAGGTGTCCTTTGTTTCTTACCACCATACATGGGCAGTTTGAAGCTACCCTTTTCTAACACTGGTTGTTTTCATCAAGGCAAAAATTCAAGAATGGTGGATGAAATAAACGAATAGCCAGTGAATATTAAATCAGAACAGGCGCTTCAGATTCGGATTCTCATAGATGTAGCTCATAAATATTGGATGGTCCCGCACCATTGTCATATCTTAGTCTGAAAAAGAGTTTCACCCACAATGTATTTCTCGTCTCACAACCACCACTACCACTACTGCTACCAAAAGTAGTTATAATGCTGTTACAGAATTCTACATAATGTTGCTAAGGGTAAACATGTTCATTATAGTGGCATTTAAATAGCTGTTACCATACATATATGTAATAATAGACTTGTTTTGTCTTCAAGGCCAGACATTCCTTGAACCGCAAGAACGCCCTCCCACTGTGTCACACATTAGCTGGAGAAAATCAGATAAACTGGTTGGATGCTTATATTGTGGAACTTCAATAAGAGGGCAAAGGACACATTGATTGGCCGGAGAAGCCTTTAACCTGGGTTAATACAGCAATAACCAGATAAATGGACAAGAATGTACAGTGTATTCACAGTGACCTTGTTGAAAGTCACATAGCTTTGTTATAGGATCTGACAGATCTGGCTGGCTCAGCTTCACCTGTTCGATAGACATCCAAAGGCCAGACTTTGTGTGTTCATCCGCCATCAATGTTCTGTTCTTTGATGGCACAATGAGTCCACAGTACGTGAGCTTCTGCCTTCAAATGTCATTTCAAAAATGTTTGTGTGAAGTGAAGAATTCAGGGAAATAATTAAAATGAATATTTAATTAACAATTTAATTAAAATACACAGCCTGTGTTATACTCCGTGTCTTCAAGAATTCCTCCTTTCCAACATTAAACTGGACTTTAAACTTTGCATTTTATCTCTTTTTCTTCCATCAAATGTGTTCTAGCCAGTGGCGTCAGAAGGTGTTTTACATTGGGGACGGGGCCAAACAGGGAGCAGATAATATGACATCCAAAACGTACCCGTCTGATATAGTGTAGGATACAATTGCAAGTTTGCAACACCATCGTGATTGAAACAAAATCATTCTAATGCAATCAAAAGTTTGTCAAATTGTTCTTCTCAGCAATCAAAGACGTGAAAAGAAGCTACAGCTTTGCTGTTTTTGTCGAATATTGTGTCACAGGGGAAATGTTGACTTTTAAACCCATGAAAGCAGCGATGCATCCAATTGAATAGGTTATCCTCCGGGATTGAGTAGTATGTTAAAACTAAAATGTTAAAACATGCTGAAAACAGGTGGGAAACCAGCCCGAACAGAGTCGCTAGTGTCATTAACCTTACACCAATCCAACTTTTTAAAAACGTTTTTTAGCAAAGCGACACTTTCTTTTATTTGGGCTTGGACTTTGGACACCAAAATTGCAATGGTAGCAATTAGCATTACTTAGAAACTCTGTTGGAGCGTTTTAAACTGCATAGTGCCAGGAAGACCTGACAGCCAATGAAAAAGCATGCATTTTAGCTGGACGGCTAACATAATACTAACATAATAGATAGACTAGAACAAAGGTGATGGCATCTGAAGTCGTCAAATAATAGTTACATTTTTACATTTAAACGTTTTCTCCCCTCCCACTGTCCATACAAGTACTTTTTACAGTCACTGCTCTGTTCCCACTTGTGGTGGTGAGAGACAGTCGTATTTTGTGACTCACACTTCTCAATAAAATATAATATATCCTCGTGCGGTATGGATTCATTTGCTTTGGGAGTGAATTGGGGAATCTGCTGATCCCTCCCCCCTTTTTCAGACACCCCTGGTTATAGCTGGCTTACTCGTTCATCTAGTTCTATATCGCTGTACAAACATGCCTGAAAATAAGTCAGAGTTCAACATAGTTTCTCAGTTGCTAATCAAACACAAGAAAGAGAGTGATTTCCAGAGTGCAGACCTCTGGTCAGTTTTTCATCTCTGAGGCATTATAACACAGAACCGCTCCAAAGTAATGATACGATTCCTTTGTTTTGAGAGGGCAGTGTATCGCCTTAGGAGAGACCAAAGGTTTTTAAGTTGTACACTATATATCACACGCTTAATGCACTGGTTACGTAGTAAAACATCATATCAAAGTGTAATTAAATCAACCCCTTATCAATAATATTACGTTTGCCTGTATATGCCTGTACAGTGTACACACACTTTGCCATTCTGCCAGTGGTCCACATGCAGGGCTGCATCCAGGACCAGAGATGACAGACATTCAAAACAAATGTTGGCCCTCATGAATTAGTCTTGCCTTCTAGATGCAGCATTACAGGTTTAATTTTATTTACTTGTTTATTTTTAAATCACTGATATAGCCACAAATATCAGCTGTGATGCTGACATCACTTGGCCCAGTCTGTCTGCCTGATAATGGGAGTGTGAAATGTGTGGCCATTCCAGTGTTAAGAGTCATTTCCCTCGCATAGCACGTGTCTAATTGGCCATAATGACTAAAATTATATTTTTGCTTTATCCTACTGCTGTTCACTGCACATTCTTCAAAATGGCTGACAGCCAGAATCAATTGCCGAGCTCTAAATGGTAAACAGGTTCAAAGGCCATGGGCAAACCACAAGTTAATTGCTCTCCAACATCCTTGAAAAATTGTGTGCTCGTGTTGCCAGAGTTCTTTCTGCCTTCTTTGAGTTTCGGTGGGATTTGTATTCATTGAACTTTATCTTCCAGAATAATAATGGGAAGGGATGAGAAGAGAGTATTTAGTAATAAAAGCAAATGTCACGTCTGGCCACACTGAACCAGAGCAAACTTAGAGAAAGCTCTCTGAACTTCACACATTTCCAGTACATTAAGTTGGGCAAATATTCTATTAATTGCACACAACACACACACACAACACACACACACACACACTGACAATGAGTCCTTCACACACAAATAAATGCAAGGATTGCATACAGACACATAAGGATTCATTACCCACAAAGACGTACTTTCATATCTTTGTGTATATGTAAATGTGAACACATATGCAAAATCTACTGGCCGAAACCAGTAGGGAACATGTTTTCGAGCACAGCAGCACTGAAAAGTGTCAGCCCACCACTGCAAACATGTGGAAGTGGTGGGGAGTCTTTGTCATATCTGATGAGGCGTGGCAAAGACTTTGATTGGAATGTTGTTATTCAGAGGGCCGAACATGGCGAACAGCAGAGCAGCCGCTGTAAACACATTGTCGAAAAAGGAAAGAAAAAGAAGAAGAAGAAGAGACGTTAAATTATCGCAACGGGGATCCTCGGCATGTGGAGAAACATGGAGCTTTTCTGTGTGTGTGTTTCTACTCTGTTCCCACCGATCTAACCAAACTCCCCCTGCCCACCCCCACCCCCAATCCCAACTCTCCCCCCTGCACTGCTGCTGCAGAGAGAAAGTGGCTGAGAGTGCATGAAGAAAAGAAAAAAATAATGAGGTCCTGATATCCTACAAACTACATCAGATCAACACTGCGCCGGGATGGGATGCAGTCTGAGGGGATAACGAGGGAGCACTGCCACAGCAATCTTCCACTAGTGGAGAGAAGGAAGACGAGAGATTCCAGAATCGATACAGCGGACAAGTTGTTATCTTGTCACAATAGGTCTAATTTCATGTGCTTTTCTTATTCGCTTGATGGTGATGGTGTCTATAGCTCTGCAATCTCTGCAAGAAAAGCACTTGGTATGTGCATGTTCGGTTAGGAAGAAGCACTTCAATCAGCCGGATGACACAAATATGATTGCCCTATGATCAATGCCTATTTTATCTTTCATCTACTTCCTTGACAGTGGCCAACAGGGACTTAGATATAGTTCAGATTTTTTTTTTTTTTACAAAGAAAAGAGGTCTGATTAAGGCCTCAATGCCAGCAGGAGTCTCTGCTTGGTCTCTGTGAGTCTCTGTGCTCATACTCTGCTACTTCTAATTCAATTTAATTCAATTACATTTTATATATGGGCCATTCTACCGAATTGGTGCAAAGTGTGGTCCCACACAAGAAAAACTATTTACAAAACAATTAAGTATTCAGACATAGATATTTACTAAGAACATGTTATGGTCTATTTAAACCCAAGACATTAAATGAGATAGGGATAAGCTAAATATATACAAAATCATCATTTATAGGGTACTTTCTATTGGGAAGTAGCTGTCCCCAACCCTGACATCTAAATTTCAGTTATCAAAAATAACACTTTTTAATTTTTTATTTTTTTCAATTATATAATTTCAAAGATCTTTATGATTAAGTTTAAACAGAACTTGGAAGATTTTGATTTATTGTGGGTTTAATTTAAAAAAAAAAACTATACTCAAAAAATCATGTCCATAGTTTTCATGTCACTACCGAAACACAGGAGTTTTAGTCCGTTGGCTGAGCCTGTTTTTTAGCCACACCCCTGCATTTATAACCAGGCAGTGATACTGCATCCCTGTCCCTCATGGCTGAATGGTAAGTAGCTAGATCCCATACTTTTGATATAAATGTGTTCCAAAGTCTGAAAATCAGTGTGTAACCTTAAGAATTGTCACTACCGAACACCTTTTTTTCTTCAATTAAGTAAACTTTTTGGGGTTTTATGCAAAGTATTATGTTTGTTTGTGTGTACACCTCTTCAAAGATTTGTTTGCTACCCATGTGCTTGCTAGAATTATTTATTTATGCTTAATTTAGCTAGAATTGTCACTACCGAACAGTCACTACGAAACAGTCACTACCAAAACATATGGTAAGTTTCGGTAGTGACATGATCGTTTCGGTAGTGACAAAATGGAATGGTAAGTAGTTTCAATCCCATCATTTTGAAATAAATGTGTTATGTGGACTAAATGGTAAAGTAGATAATGCTGATTTCTATCTGAAATTGTTCAGGAGAGAAAGAATCATAAGACAACAAAATGCCAAAGGAAAATGTGGAGCAGAGAGGCTGAGAGAATACCGACAAAGAGTGAGGGATGACTCAGTGAACACCACGAATGTTTAAGAAGGAAAGAGAAAGAAATAAGAACGAAAGGAAGGAAAGTTTGAAATGTATCAGTGATTTATCAACAGGGAGCAAAAAGAAGGTCAGAAATCATGGAGGAAAAGACAGCAAAGCACAAAACATTTGTGTTTTTAATATTCCCAACCTAAAGCATGGTATGAGTTAAGATTAGCAATAAGGTTGAGGAAATATGATACAAATGTGCAAACAAAATTAGCTACCGAAACAGTGCTGTCACTACCGAAACAGTGCAGTCACTACCGAAACACTGGATGTTTTCTAAAATAAAGTATATTGAGTTATCAACTAAAATGTTATGATACTGATTGGTTTAATGTATGTTAAATTTCATCAATCATCAACTCTGGAATCAATATGATCAGTATTTTGCATTTTACAAGAAATATTGCACTTAGATTTTGATGAATTGTTATAATTGAACTTTGAAATTTGGTAAAAATTTCATTTTTATTGATTTCATTGTGAAAACCTTCAAGAAATATTTGTAAAAATACTCTTCAGAGAAGGGAAGGAAACACAATCTGAACAGGTTAATAATAATACGTTTTTACTATAGTTTATTACTTATGTTTCGGTAGTGACAATTTTTGGGAGAGGAAAAACATTCCAACACATTTTGAAAATACAATATAAAAATTGACGGTTCATTTACTAGATATGTGTACTTTAGATATGGTACAATATATATACGGACAAAGTTTTGGGAATAAAACATACAAATTTTCAAAATATTTCCAACCTGACTTTGCACCAATTCGGTAGAATGGCCCATATATAGCGGCAATAACAATTGAAATCGTCTCAAGGTGCTCTGCAGAGCTCAGAGTCCTAGAACTAGTGTTAAGCCCCGTCCTGTTTCTTAGTGTGTTTTCCTAGTGTTTGTCATGTGTTATTCGGTTTTGTGTTTGTTTACCTTTTTCTCGTGTCTCTCCTCACGCCCTGCACTTGTGTATGCCCCGCCTTGTTGATTGTCAAGCCCTGTCCTGTTCTAAGGTTCCCTATCACAGTTGACTGCGATATAACATATGGGACGTGATGTAGTTACGGAACCAATCGAAGCACTTCACTCACGCCGGAAGGCTGAGATGCGGCCAATCACTCTCCTGAGCACGCCCCCTCAGGAGCGCTTAAATAGCCGTGTTGGACAAGCATCGTCCTCTTGATATACTTCGCTTCGAAGTGGACCCCTCCGAGCGATTTCTACTCCACGCAAATATTTTCGATTCTCTCTAGCTATTAGCTGCGCGTGCCTTTACTCTTACGAGTTGTGAGTTTTGGGTTTTCCCTCACTAGCTTTGAGTGCCGCGGTTTTTTCGGCATTTAGCCTGAGAAGGTCGAGTTGCTATATCTAGCTTGCTAGCTGACAGTTCTCTGACTACCTTGCTAGCTCTTTGTCTGCTACTCAACGTGACTTCGTTGTGAATTAGTTTGTTACTCGTGCTAACTTTCTCCTCGTTTCAGAAATGTTGCTTTGATACTGTTTTTTTTTTCAAGTATTTTTGACAGGAAAGGGAGTAGATATATCTCTGAAATTGTCCAAGTTATCGGGGTCAAGGTTGTCATTAAGTTGAAGTCTAACTGACGTACTACTTAAGTCTAACTGACGTACTACTTAAGTCTAACTGACGTTCTACTTAAAATCCCAGGAATGCTTCATTTCCCTTCTGACACAGTGTTTCCAGTTGAAATCCCAATGTGGATTTTGACACATAACACATCCACAGTAACTACTGGGAGGATAATGATTATGCCCAGATCATGTCTACAGTAAACTGGTCAGATGTAACCATGCAGTGACTGCACAGAGATTTGGAATGTACACAAACACACACCCCACCCCATGCATACAGGGTCACTATAATATTTTATCTCATTTGAACCCTGACCAATTTGCCCATGTTAAATTATAGGCAGAAGTCAGCGTTTTTGATGGATACTCCACAAAGTTTAATCTCTGAGGTCCTCAGGTCAGCACAGTAGTAAATGGGCTTCACACAGTCCCTGAGTCTTTCTTGTAGTATATCTGAAGGTGTTTTAAGTCGGCACATTCATTAATCAATCAGAATGTAATGGGATGGTTCTCGTTTCACTCAATCAGAATCGACTGAGGAAATACAGGGCAATTGATCAAACCCAGTCGCTCTGCGAACCTCCGAGGTCTCTCTCACCCAGAAATCGATGTAAACCTGTTGGTTGGAAATAAGTTGATTTCACATATTTCTTCTCTCGTTCCCTGTTTAACCTTTCAACCTTAAAGCAAATTATTTAATCCATTGTAATTTCAAACACTTTGAAGCCGAATATCGCACCAATATGTATCTTCCCACTGATCTAAACACGGCAGACTGCTGTTGGCGGTCTGAAGTCAGTATAGAACTTTTTTCACAATTCATTTTTAAATCATATTTGATCCTTGCATGTGATTGTATGTTAATGTTTCTACAATCTTGTGTGAGCCTAACAAGTATTTAAAATTATTTTCTTATTTAAATTGAACTGCTGTTTTACACACATCCTCCCCTCTCGCTTTCTCCCTTAATCTAATCTCTCTGGCACCAAGCTTTCATCTTTAAGCCTTTTTCCATAAGATGCCCTGCTGCATGTCTTCTGTTTCCTCCCCGGCTGACCCAATTTCTACTCCACTCCAAAGATTCTTATTTACCTTATGAAGTGTATTTCTCGTTCGCCACGTTTCTCAGATTGAAAGTATCGCTATTTGTAGAGACCGTTAATTACGTCCAATGTTGATATTTTCTTGAGAGGCAGCAATATGACATTTTCTTCTCATCATCAAAAGTTTTTCTTTTTTTCCTGATATGCATGGGTGTGTTCACACAGATCTCCAATGTGGAAGGGAGTGGTGCTCATGAGTCTAACGGTCTAATGGATAAATAGACTCTTTTTCAGCATCTTAATCACTTCATGCCTTTCAAGACGTAATGCTACAGACACACCAAAGTACCAGTTTGGACTTCAAGTGTTAATTTTGATTATGATATGACTTACTATAAGTTGTTTTTTATAATTTTTGTATGTAATGTTCAGTGCTTAATTTGGCTGTAAAATTGCAAAGGTAAAAAAAGTTCTTCCTGATGTAACCAAGTTTTAACGTGACACACCTCTGGCAATGATGTTGCATGTCTTGAAAATGTTTGTAAACGCTGTAAGAGAATATGTGTATGTGTAACGTGATGACATCAGTACAGACAGAGAACCTTGGCAGATTTAAAGACATTAATATATTCCCATCTTCACTGGTAACTTGCTCATACATTGATCAACTCATACACTGACCAGAAAGGTCGGGAATTGTTAGGGATTTATTTCACCCTTTTTAGGACTGTAATTAACCTCAGAATTAAGAGTCACACAACCAAGAATATAATAAATAATTGACTTTTACTCTGGCAAAGAGGAGTGAATGGCGTCAGACCGCTTCTTCAACCTACACTCCTACGAGAGGAGCGCAGTGGTTTCAGAACGCTGTTCAACCCATCACTGCCTTCTCTCGTAAAAAGAAACAGACTTTATGCAAAGACAATGTCCACAGTTCATGCAGGAAAACACTCCCATCTTGTACCATCCCGTCCTCTGGTTCCAAGAGATAAGAATGTTTACCTAAGACCCCCAAACCCAGACTTTAACACAACAGTCCAGAATGAGTTCACATAAACACATGGTCTCCTAATTCAGTCCTACCCTAAACATCAAATGACAGGTCTGAGTTTAACATCTCTGTTCTCACAGATAGAATTCCTCTCATCAGAACAAAGGAACCTCTGAGACTAATATCAAACTACAAACACATCATGATAATAATTATATAGCATATTTCTTTCACAGGAATCAAGGTGGGAAAGTAATAGTTTGAATAAAGAATAAAGCTTATTTGTCCTCTTGACTTCCATTCCACTGTTGGCTGCCATAAGATATACAAAGTTTAACAATTCCCCTCGTCAGCTGACATTGAGGTGATGAAACAGGTGGGCAACTAAAGCGAGAGCGTTCTTCGCCCCTAGACCTGAAATTGTCTGGACGCTGTCAGAGTGGCATGTCAGCCTGAGCTGTCAAATACCAAACCTGATTGTCATCACCTGCCGGGGAGACACAGGACACCAGCACAACCCCCCCTCCCTCCTCACTTACCCAGCTCCCTATACTTGCAGGAAAAAGTTCAGGGGAGCGCTAGTCTGAAGTGGGAGACTAGACTGTATTGTCAAAATGGTAGACAATAACAATACCCTGGAATGCAAAAATCATCTCTATGCATTGGAAATAACGTTATGGCTTAATTCTTTTTAGAAAAAGGGCTGTTAAACTGCTCGCTACAACAGCTAGCCCAAATGTTTTTAGCCATAAAGCTAAAACTGATCAAGCTTATCTTACAGTGCTGAAATTAAATCATCACACTTACTTCCCCAGTAAAAACAGAAAGGGTTTTTGCTCACGTAAATTGGATACCAAGCACAAACCCTGATTGGTCTATTTGTAAACCTTGGCTTTTAGAAGCACTTAAGAGCTGCCTGAAGGGGCCTTTATCTGGATAGTTGAGGTTGGAAACTTCATGTGGAATCTTGTTTTAATTGAAAAAAGATTGCAGGCTTGTATGTTTGTCCTAATATATTGTTAGAATATATGTACATTTTGTGGATTTCAAAAAGGGTAGTATAGTCGTTATTCCTGTTGGTGGGTTAAAGCCAGGGCCGGCCCTAGCACATTTGGCGCCCTAGGCAAGCTTTACTCCTGGCGTAAACGAAATTGTAAACGAAATTGCAACTTTCAGACGGTACTGCTCCATTGGGCTGTGATTATGGGGCGTGTTTCAACCGAACCAGGAAAAAAATGCCTCTTCGCTCAAGTGGATCAACGTAGTCGTCATCGGGGCCAGCTGATAAATACAATTTTTACCGCATCCCGTAGGAAGGACGGCAAAAACATATTTTCGATCGACAAATGCCTTGATCGCGTTTCTCTGTTCCTCTTTCAAAATGAATGCGCTGTCGATGTCTTCTAAAACATCTCTATCTACACATATCTCAGCTCTCCAGCGGCAGCCATGTTTGTTGAAAACTAATTCAACCCAAGTGACGTGGTTGATTACGTTACGGTTGATCATCTGTCCATCATCGTATAAAGCCTGACAATTTGATTGGTCTGATAAGTTTTTGATCGTGGCATAATTTCTCCCCAACGGAGCGATGCCAGATCGAACTTCCCGACCTAAAATGTTGTGGGCGGGGCTAAGTTCGTCTGGCATCCAGGCTACTGTAAGACTGCATTTCATTCAAATAAACACAACAATGATCGCAACGATGAACAAACATTAATTAAAGAACAAAATCACTGAGAAAATGTCACGTCTGTGCTGAACTCCGCTCCGGCCACGCCCCCCTGTTCAACGGTTGACGCCCACACACACCTCCGCTAACGCCTGTCACATTCACTCGCTCATCTTCCCAATCGCCTGCAAATAATGTTTTTTTAGTCTTCTGTTCTGTTGATGGCTGGCAAACAACAATCTTAGAAGGTCTGGGTCACTTGTGCCATATATTATTCACTCATTTTAAGCCATCAATCTACCTCAGGGTGAACAAAATTAGCCGAAACGGAATAAAACAAAATTCACCAAAATTCACCAAAATGTGAAACGGAATTTTTTTTTTTTTTACGGAAAATCATTGACCCCATTCTTAACAGTTCTACAGTAAAGTACTGCACCTTTATTCATTGCAAGAACAAGAGTGCAAGATGCAGCAGGTGGTGCCAGATATTTTAAAAGTGAATCTAAAATTATATAACAAAAGTATGTATTTATACTTAAATGTAGCTATTATGTAGTTATTAAGCATTTTGGTGTATTTGGACAGCCTGACATACTTTTTTCATTCCAAGATGCATAGCTCTTGATTACTTGAATCATGTCTAATTAAACTGGCTAGCTCGCTACAGCAAAACTAACGTTGTTATAATTACTTCAATTTCATGACACAACAAAAATGACGCAAATTGCGGTACAGCTGAAATGTTTTGCTAAAGATAGCAAGGACAAGGAACAAGGAATAACAAGGAACGTCACACGTCACTGGCTAGCTAGCGTTAGCTAACTAGCAAGATTACATACAATCCATTTGCTAAAGTTGACAATACAACACTTGGATTTTCACCAGTATTCCTCACTTGTAAGATATTTGTAGTGTTGCACTAGCTATTGGCTTTATCTGTGCGTCCCTGGTGTAATTTATGACTGGCTGGCCCTCAATATTTTAATCATGTCTTTTTTGTATAATGTATAATAAATGGACATATCATTTTTGATATACCCGCCTCTGTAAAATCACTAAAATTCCCCCGGCAATTCTGTCATTCATGAAAGTTTTCTTATCTGGGATTCATTCTTGGCTAAGAACAGGATTTAAGGATTTACCTTTCTCTTTGGCACGTTTCTCTTCTTCTTCCTTTCTTTTCTTCTTGAATTGCGCCCCGGATGGCTTTTTGGCTCATTTTTCCCTTATGTTAGATTTCTTTTTTTAATGTCAAAATATTGGTTGGAGATATAGAAGGGGGCGCAAAAAACTCTGCCCAGCAAAAAAAAAAAAAATTATAATTTGTTGAGGGGCGCCCTAGGCAACCGCCTATGTCGCCTGTAGGAAAGACCGGCCCTGGTTAAAGCTGTATTTTTCGAGAGGTAACATCTTTATGGACATGTACCATTCAGGACTCCATTGACAGACTGAACTTCAAACTGACACCTGGAGATGGCCCTTCTGGCCGGAGCGTACCTCACCGCTGACAGCCACAGCGATATCTGCCATTCTCAGAGGTGTGAGGAGATGGGATGGAGAAGGGAGGCGGTGGGGGGGGGATGGTAGGGGTGGGTAATGGTAGTGTGTGTGGGTGTGTGTTTGTGTGTGTGTGTGTGTGTGAGGGGGGGGGTTGGTAGGGGGTGGGTAATGATAGTGTGTGTGGGTGTGTGTTTGTGTGTGTGTGTGTGTGTGTGAGGGGGGGGGGGTTGGTAGGGGTGGGTAATGGTAGTGTGTGTGGGTGTGTGTGTGTGTGGGGGGGGGGGGGGGGGGGGGGGGGGGGGGGCACTGATGGATGAGAGCCGATGCGGCGGGTCTGTCCACACGGGACCACCTGTCACCGCTCATCAGACTCCTGTTATCCGGCTATTCCTCAAGTGCACACACACACACACAAACACACACACACACACACACACACACGCACACACACACACACAAACACACACACACACCACTAATGTCCATATCCACTAATGGACATATACTGTACAAACACACACTCACGCACAGTATCATGCATACTCACACATGAACACACTCTCTCTCTCACACACACCTCCAGCACATACCTGTGCAGCCTCCACACACATCTCCAGGTGCCACTCAGAGAGTAGATATTTGACAAAATGCTCCACACTTCACTGAGCAGCCCTCTCTTAAAAGGCCTTGCAGTCCAGGTGAACCTTACCGACCACTGGCCAAATGACGAAGCCCTCAGCGGGGATCGGGCAGCGGTCGGGGTTGGGGTTGGGGGGGGAGTCTGACACTTTCCACGGTGAGACAGATGGTAACAGCGGGGGTGTGTGTGAGAGAGAGAGCGAGAGAAAGAGAGCGCTGACCAGCAGCGTGACTAAGTGGAGCGACACTGAGTTGGTCTTTTCTCATGTGAAGCCAACAGGAAACAAACTTGACGCTCTGACCTGCAGGGGGAAACCTGCCAGTGGCTGTCAGGTGAAAAAGCCCTAGATGAAGCCGCAGAGATCCGATAAGAGCTCCAGCCCTCTGCACCAGTGGGAAATAGAGCACCAGACGCCAGAAAAATGAAGCACCAGACACAAGCATTGAAGAGAATTCAGAATCTACGTTTAGGTTTGAAAACTAGTGTGTGTGCAGTAGATGTCACTCATGGTAACCAAACTAAAAAAAAACGGTCAAACAACAATAACAAAAACAATAATAATTTGAATAATTTTATAAATTGTATATTGCTCCTATCTGTGTGCTATTTATATACTGAACCATTTATAAACCATACAACCCATATGACCAATGCCCATACCATGAAATTTAAATTAAAACAGTACGCAACACATTACCAATTGATTTCCCTGAGACTAAAACATAGAGTGCTGGCGTAATGATTCCTATGTAATTATCCCACACAGTGCCAGTATGACAGTATACGCAACATATTCTATTCTGGCACTGAGCTGCTGATTAGTATCTCCAGCATCAGTTCATCATGGAGGCCATTATGCTCACACCTCCACGGAACCCGATGGGCCAAGCAAACAAGGTCACCACTCCATTATGCTTCAGATTTAACTCGTAAGACGTCCACAATCTAAAAACATAAAAATAGAGCCTGCCAGTATGCCTTTAAATCCAGAGTTGCTGTCCTCGAAAGTTACCAGCACAATCATAAGACTTCTTTTACTTTCCACTCCTGTCGGAAAAATACCCTGCCAATGCCACGGAAATAGAGAGAGAGAAAGAGAGAGAAAGAGAAATCTTAGGAAGCTTGATACTAGAATGCCTGTAGTTTAGCCACACTGGTCATCCTGAACAACACATCTTTCTCCTCACCTTTGTAGGTACACTGGAATTCGTCCATTGTGGTCGACTTTAATCATTAACTTACGTATGTTTCATCCGGAACCTACGTCAGACTTTACCTGTCATAAAAATGTAACCTGATGCATTTCTTAACCACGCCCACCTGAGCGTGACAATAGCCCTATCTCCCCAGATGTGACTCTCTCTCTCTGCCGGCGCCCACCTGGCAAGGACCTCTTCTCTCTCTCCCTCCCGGCCTCGACCGAGGAGCAACTTTTGGACCTCTCTCATCAGCCAACACCGCTTGGAGCACACCGTCAACCGGTGAGGAACAACTCTCTTTGTTCTCACTTCTTACGGCCAACACACGCCTAAGATCTCTGTCACCGAACTGCTAAGTGAGACGCAGTAAGTTTAGCGAAAGCAGCTAACAATAGACCTGCTAGCTAACTCTACCCAACGGGAACAAAAGGCAAACTGCAACGAACGAACGGTCAAATCCTCCGACCTAAACTGCAGTGAAACAGACATCACAGCAAGGACAACTTTCTCCAGCTACGGACGGCATCATCTCTTCTCTGCCGTTTCAACATCGGACTCGCCAGCACGACACTTTTCCCAAAGGACTGGTAACTCTGACATTAACTGGGCATTTAGCTATCCTAGCTACTCACAACCTGGCTAAGCATAAGACTGTTTACATGCCATTGTTCATGTGTTTCATATGTTTTGTTTACTGAACGTAACTGTTTATATATGTTCATTGTTAGCTGGTAGTTGGCTTCGCCACACCATTTAAGGGTTATCTATAGGATTGCTTCTCAGACACATCGGGTCTTGCATGCATCACTAACCATTTCCCTCTTCTAACATGGCATCTTAATCGCGCACGATTACATATACATTGGCCTTCACATAGCCACACACGCGAAGAGAATACTCGAACTTCACGCTGCATATAGGCTCGTCCTTGTTCACATCACATGTATGTTCGCGTACGTGCACACACATGCACGCGGAACTACGGTGATCAAACAAAGGAACACACACACATTCTTTCTGGCGCGCTCCTAACAGCGCAACCCTTAAAGCGCAACCCTTAAAACAAGTGGAACACATGACATGAAAATGCCTGCAGGTTGAAGGACTGGTCCTAATTGGATAGGCCAAGGAGCAGTGGATGACTGTGAGCGTGTGAACTGTGCTGAGAGATGCACTTGTCTGGAATGCTATGAATTCTTTCACTCTGGCTCATTCAGACTTAGATTAGAGGCAGGTCAGAGCTCATATTTTGAGGTGCATGATTTCAGCACATTTCATCACTGCAACATGCAAAGGTGGTAATTAGCGATAGTTGTCAAGAGAAACATCCCGTTTCATATTTAGAGTCTGGGTCCATGAAAGGTATTATACCTGTACCTGTACATTCACATAAAATCCCCTTTTTTTTTGTTTTGCAACGGTTCCTGTGCGCTTACAAACATACCGAAAGGAACCAAAATAGTAAAATAATAAACAAAAAAAACATAATCCGTTTTTTTTTTTCCTTGTGCGATCTTCGCTCTCTCTCCTTGAGATGAAAGGATATTGTCACTCTCTGAGTGCCACTACGGATGTCCACATTCCTCTTCAACCAGCTTGTATCCATCTCGACTGGGCCTCCCTGTGAGCTCGGCAACACCACTGTCACTCATTTAGAGCCCCAGGTTTTGACAGCCATTGTCAAGTTGCTGTAAAATGGCTGTGCGCCATCATGTCAGAGCATTTGAAGCAAAGTCAGAAGGCTTTCAGTGAGTAAACGGGTCATCTCTATTCTTAGCTTAAGAGGTAGAGAAACTACTACAGTAGAGCTGAAATGGGTGTGAGTGTGTGTGTGTGTGTGTGTGTGTTTGTGTGTGTGTGTGTGTGTGTGTGTGTGTGTGTGTGTGTGTGTGTGTGTTAGACAGAGAGTGTGAGTGTGTGTGTGCGAGTGTCTGTGTGTGTGTGAGAGAGAGAGTGTGTGTCAGTGTGTGCGTGAGAGAGAGAGTGTGAGTGTGTGTGTGAGTGTGAGTGTGTGTGTGTGAGAGAGAGAGTGTGTGCGAGAGAGTGTGTGTGTGCGTGTGTGTGTGTGTGTGTGTGTGAGTGTGTGTGTGTGTGTGTGTGTGTGTGTGAGAGAGAGAGAGTGTGTGCATGTTTGAGTGTGTGTGTGTGAAAGTGTGTGTGTGTTTGAGTGTGTGTGTGTGTGTGTGTGTGTGTGTGTGTGTGTGTGTATTAACAGAGACAGGTGCACATGATCAATAACAAACTCCTCAGTGAAGTACACATAATATAGTATAAATAATGACCAAATAAATATTTGAAGTAATGAAGTATTGTCTTATAATGAGGCTAGCAATTAAAATAAACTAGACAAACACTCTATTAAATAGCTTTAACCTACAATGACCAACCAAATGTTGACATAGCAAGTATTTTAAACCGTTTGAGACAAATTCTTGTAACAAGAGTGTGGGTTAATTAGCCATTGATTGGGTCTAAATTACATTCATGCTACATCCATGCAAGGGCAAAGAGCAAGGCTTGTGAATTTTGCAGGAATCTCTACAGCAGTAAAATGACTACAATGACTTGATGAGAGGCACTTATTACCCCCCCCCCCCCCCCCCCCGCTGACGCACAAATACACGCATTCCCTCTTCAAAGGTCAGAAATAGCTATAATAGCTTTGCCCGTGTTTCAAACTCTGACCCATGTCATTATCCTTCCATTAGAGATGTGTGGGGCACAATGTATTATGAATGCCACGACAGCATTTCCAGCCAAAGACCACATTTCAGAGATTGTATGAATTATCGATACGGGGGGTGTTGAGTGACCTCAGGACAGGGAAATGAGGTTTTTTTTCTTTCCTCTTTTCTGGATGCTCTAAACCAAGATTATAAAACAAGTGTGATAAAAAGAATCCTGATTGCATCATCATACTGTATCTGACCGCAGCTCATCCAAAAGGAGGATGCGCTGAAATATTAATGCGGGACTCACGGCAGTGGCCGCTGCGAGCCCACATCGGCCCACATCACACAGCAGTCTGTGCTGCTCCCTACTACATCTCAATTCTGAGGACTGGTCTGCTTCACTTGCGCACTGTAAGAATGAGTTAGTACAGTCATGTTTCCAAAATTGGAAACATGGAACACTATACAGAATTGCACCTAAATGTTATTTAAAAAAAAGTTAACACATGTTGCGGGAGTGCGCTGTCTTCAGGAATTTGAAGAGTTGTGCACATAATTGTGCAATAAATGTGTTGTAACAATGCTACTACAGTCATTTCAAAACTGGGCACTTTGTACCTAAAACAATTAATGCAAAATCACATAGTGCATTTACTCCTCAAGAGGAACTGTGTATTGCAATGGAGCTATTATTATTCTGCAACATTACAGACTATTAAAAGGGAAAAAAACATTTGCTCGGAGGCAACTGCTCAGACCCTGTTGCCACTGATTACACAGACTGCCCACTTTTGCTGAAACTGTGTCAGCCATTCTGTGTTTGGGGCTTGGTTGGACAGAGCAAGTGCCTAATGCATTCTCTAACAGTGTGCCTCCACATGTAATGGTTTCCACATCGCTCATTTTCTATCTAATGCTCTAGTGTTTTCTCTGCCAGTGTTTCAGCAATGGTGTCCCTTTATTGGCTGTTCGCCCCTCGTATCGGTTCTAAATAAAACCATCCATGAAGGGGGAACATCTGCCTGGGTGCAAACACTACCTTGAAGCAAACTGCATGGACAGAGTTTCCAGGAATTGAAAGCACTTGGGGTAGGAAGGTTGAGCACTCGTGTTAACGTGTTTCACTGGGAGCATAAGCAGCATCAGAGCAATTACATGGCATTCCGTTGGCAGATACGACGTTCACAGATACAATGTTCAACATTGCACTGGCAAAGTGTAGGCGCCCTTGCACAAACTACAAGGTCACATTTACTATGCTGTGTGCCAGGGCCATCCTCCATTCTCTTTAATCGATACACTCAAGACAAATCACAAATGTTTCTGTGTCTCTGCAGTTTTTCACCAGCCCAAAGGTAGATTTAATTCTACGGCCAATTGCTATGTAGATTTCTTTCAGAGTCGCTTGGTATTTCTAGTGTCCCATTAGTTTGAAGAAAGGAGAAGCTTGTTCAAACATAAGAGGAGATCTGTATTGCCTGCATGCAAGTTTTGGCACGTGAACACACCATATTTATGTTGCTGCAGTGTGTAGTCCAAGATTTCCTGAAAGAGACCCTAAAGAAAACCAGTGAACAGTCAAACTCTCGATGCTCTCGAAACTCTCTGGCTTTCCAGCACGAGCTGAAGGCGCTTTGTGACTAGGGATGGGCCTCGCAACGTTCCCTTTTTTCTTCTCTGAATTGGCATGATCAGGGCCCTGCGTGTCACAGCGCAGCTGCAGCCCTTACAGAGACAAAGAACCGCAATTATTCACATAAACAGCTCATCATTTTATTTTTCTAGCAAGAGTCCTCCAGTCCTGTGCTGAAATTGGGGCTATTGTGTGAGATGCCTCATGAGCGATGGAGCCCAAGGCTGCACACAAGGGCGAGAGAAAAGTCTGAGAAACGAGGATGATTTTTTTTTACGAACCCAGCAAGCATTGGGGTTATGATATCAAAAAAAGCACTTCAGCTCCACAAGTGTGTTTCATTATTAGTTCCCAAGAATGGCGGAAGTGAGCCATTTGTTAAAGAAATTCTGTACAACTCTGAAGCACTATACTACCAGACCCTACATGTATAATCCAAAATACATCATTTTCACAATTCTGCTCTTTGTACATTGACAAAAAAGAAAAGTGGCGACCAAGGGAGAGTTCTAGAATATTCTTTTAATATTCCTTTCTTTAGTCCTTACTGAGAAGTCTTCAAGGGAATGTATGGAAAGTAATGATGAAAATTATATAAAATGAATATGAATAGTGAATGTGAATCACATTGGCAGGCAGTACTTGTATATAACAGCCTGCCACTGACAATTTTCATTAATTTTTCTTCTTCAAATGAGCTGCATTAATGTCAAATCACAGCACTTTGCTAACCCTGTAATATTGGAACAAAACTGGAATAAGACGTATGGCCACTGAGAGGCTAATAGGCATTTAACTGCACACTAGGCAACATTTACTCAGAAGAAAAGGCAAGTTTATTTATATAGAATTATTATTCATATTAAAAAATACAAAATTAAATGTTTAAAAGTTTGAATGCAACGGGAAGTTCAAATTCCCTTCTCTCAAAAATAGCATGACCGGAAAGTATGTTTTTTTTTCTCTGCTGTCAACTGGTGTGTGGACTGATTGTAGCCATCAGCAGTCTTGTAGCCTGGTGTGACAGAAAAAAGAATCCTGATTGACTGCAAAACTGAACAAGAGATTTTGCAGCGACGCAGACTCCCTTTGCACCAGACTAGCGTCAACCATCATAAGCCTATCTCCCGGCCCTGTAATCTCCTAGCTCTATCACGCTTCCCCTTCAGGATTTACATTATTCTCAGGTGAGCGAGGGAGCAGCGACAAGGGCCCTCCTGGGAACGGAGCATGAATAGCAGCATGGGCAAAGCAGACGGTTTGGGGTCAGAGACGTCATTATGCTTTAGAGAGGACAGGTGAGCCGTGGTACGGTCTGCATGTGTCTACACCAGCACAGAGATGATAGGCAGAACCTGTTGTCTTGCTGAAACTGAAATCCAAAATCCTGATGTGGGATCAGTGGTGTTGAGGCCATACATTTTTGGATAGCACTGACAGTGTTCGGGATTTTCAACACAAACTGAAGTTCTCATTTCAGCCAGGTGTGTGGAGCCAGGAAATGTTCCTGGACGAAGAAAGCGTGCCATGCCATACCTGTACTGTACTGTACATTGATTTGAATGAAAGTGTGTGCTGGATGTATTATTGTGTGAGTTTGAAAAAAAGAGGTCCAAAAAGACTCACACTGTTTAAAAGGTTTTTTTTTTTGGTGTTGAAGTGTAATGCTTTTGACTTTATTCAATATGATAATGAAGAAAGAAACAAATAAACCCATGCCCAGCACTGACACAAAGGTACCTTTAAATATAAGCACCATAGCTGTGGCCAGATAAGACTCTTTTGGGTATAATTCTTCTCATCAGTCCTCAACAGAAGTTAACACTCACGAGGCATCCATTCGTCCAGCTGTCATCCCCATGGAGTCACATCCTCTCACAATGCATTTGTCCGCAGACAACTGCTTCTCAGTAATTGGCAGTTACGTTAAGAGAAAACGTATTATATCTGTTCGAGCCATAACGTGATTGCTACTGGTGTTGTGCCAGTGTGAGTGTCTATCAAGGAGAGACTAAATGAACAGTTTGGTGAATAAAGGGGAAAAATACACTTCAAGGCCACATTTGGTGGAAGCATGATATCCTCAATTGAAGTGGTATAATTCTGTTAACGTTTCTGCTCTTGAACTTAATGGAATGATGTAATGGTTATGAAGGCAATCAAGAGCTAATTAGAGACATGGCATGGCAATGAAGACAGTAGAGATGGCGATATGTTCATTAACACCCCCTACTACCAACAAACAAGTAAGCCCTGCCCTCAAACAGGATCCCAAGTGAAGACAATGCACTACAAGTTTCATACACAGGCCAGCCATTGTTATGCAGCCATTCACTAATGATGTGAAACTGACAGAGCATTTGTCACACCTCACTCCTTAGGTCAACCCAAAGTATATTCACCCAGGAATGCTTACATGCTAGTTAAATCCAAATAAAAGTAACAATTATAACTAGGTATAAGATACATTGAATTATTGACTATGGCATATTCTTAAATCTCAAATGCCAGTCCCTTCATCTGTTGGCAGCTATTGTGCATATTTTAAAAAGCTAATGTGAAATAATATCACAGAGATGGATGCCTTCCATGTATTAAGAGTGAGAAGGCCTATCACTCAAAACACAGAGCAATTAATGATGGATGGGAATAGATCAGGGAAGAAAGAATTGTCACACAGTTCAGCATGGATTTTGTTGGAAGTGCAGGAGAGAGAATAAGACCTCCCAGTTCAATAGAAATCAAAATTTAATAGGAAAACTTAAAAAAAGGCTTTACATTTCCTAAAACAGGAATGACCCATTTTGCAAATGGCAGAGTCTCAGAGAGAAGTATTACATCAAAACAAAAGTGTCCCCATTTCATCAACAGGGAAACTCTCAGTTGGTATGAGTACAGTTCACATCCAGATCACAAAGACAACCCCCCCCCCCTCCCCCCCATGCACACACCACACACACACACTACGCACACACAAACAAACAGACGCGCACATGCACACACCATACACTCACACACACACAGATTTGTACTTTCTTCAGCACTCCTACAGTTTCCTCACCAACAATAAATAGTAAATCAAGAAAAAAGCTATTCATTAACTCCGTGGTTTTCCGCGGCTTCTCCTCAAGAGGCAATGTTGTATTAATGTTGCCTGTTTTGTAATGAATTAATGTTGCCTTTTTTATGTTTTGTGATTGTACATGAGACCTTCGAGACCTTTCGAGACACAAGGCTTTTCAAGCCTCTGAAGGAACTCAGTCAGGGCTTCAAGCACTTCAAGCAGCATAAAACAAAAACACAGGAAGAAGAGGCTCTCAAGGAGCATTTTTCCCGTTGAGTTGTTTTGCTTTTCTCCGCCTAAAATGTGATTGTGTCGCTCAAGATGTCATTTGAGTTCGGACATGTTAGAAAGTGCCAATTGTCTTCTCTGCGTCCTTTTAGCCAGGACCTCTCAAGGTGATCATGAGCAGATTATGTTCAGCTGCAGTCACCCTCACATTTATAGAGAAGGGGGGGGGGGGGGTATTTAACTACATGGCAACTGAGGAAAAGAGGGAAACCAAAGCACAACTGTATGTCTAGGCTAGAGAGAAAAAAAAGAAACAATGCAGCAATTTGCTTCAATCCAAGACCCATTGTGATGTGCTGTTTGCTATATTTAGTGCATCCTAAAAGTTCTCGCTGGAGGGTGCAATAAGTTATCATTAACACTGGAAATTACACCAAAGTCTCCCTCCATTTTTTTGCCTGTTTGGGGACTGCAAACCCCTTTATCTCTGGTGTTTCTCTGTCCACATGAAATGGAAAAGAACATAACGTGGGTAATTCTGTGCCTTGCGGAGAACAGTGAACAGCGTGAGGATGAACAGTGCAGTGTGAAAAGTGCAGTCAGCCATGGGCTGTTCTTAGATAGAGGTGGTTTCTTAAAAGGAACACGTAGCAGGGCATGATCTCGGTTTCCATCAAACCCTCCAATGCTGAGTATAAGTGCAAGAACTGAGTTGTTGAGAGCTGGGGGTACAAACAAATATAAAAGTTAAATACAAAAAGAAGATGGAAAAACCTTTCAGGGCAATCTTATGGCACCACTGACAGCCTTTCCAGCAGCCTGTTAGGTAACACTTCCACCCTTGAGCTGCCTGGGAAGGGTATAGCGCCTGACAGCTCTGACCTGAGCAACCATCGACCTCCGCCGACCTTTTGGGAACAACCACCAGCACTGCAAAAGGTAAAATGAGGCTGTTCAGAAAAAGAACTGCAAAACCCCTCTCCCACACACACACTTACACACGCACACACTCACACAGACACACACACCAGTCTGACGCCTTCTCCTGCTGCATGCAGAGAGCCAGGTTTTCGTGTTAAAGTTTAATGAGCTTATGAGGAAACATGCATATCACCTTGAGCCAAACACTTTCCTCGCCAGCTTACCCCCCCCTGAGTGTGAGTCAGCAGTACCTTTTCTATCGCTCGCTCCAGTCACAATTAAGCAAACTTGCAGGCCTCGCGTTTTCCATTGAAGGGACTAGTCACAGTGAGAGTATGTTAAGAATGAATGAATTTGTCCTCAAAGGAATGGGCCTTTTTTTAATGACTCCAGGTGGATTATTTCAGCTTGATGCTGATTCCCCCCGATTTGCTCTTCTTTGCCCAGTCAGAGTTTTCCTATATATATATATATATATATATATTTATATATAGACAGTATTTCCACAGGCATGCATCTGCTTCAGTTGAAATAATATAATACGTACAGTTACATCTTACGTTGAGGTGATATATAGTTTATGTATCACCACTGGTGTTGCATTTCCTCTGTGATTTTTCATGTTTCATGT
Source organism: Clupea harengus (assembly GCF_900700415.2). Classification (NCBI taxonomy): domain Eukaryota; kingdom Metazoa; phylum Chordata; class Actinopteri; order Clupeiformes; family Clupeidae; genus Clupea; species Clupea harengus. Next base: position 29,248 of record NW_024880094.1, read on the forward strand.
ATCTGATTTAAATTTGTATTAAATATTCAAATTTGAGGCCAACATAATTTAGGTCCGATTTGCCCTTCACAACAATAGCAAATGGTGTCTTAATTTCAGGCAATGATCTGGGCAGATGCTCCTGTAATGTCAGGTGTGTAGTCATTGAATTTCTCTCCCATCTGCCTTAACTTACATACAAGCTAGTCATCGATACCATGCTTTTAAGTGTTAGCTTGACTGACGTTTGCAATTTCAGATCCTTTACCATGGGCACAAGACCAATTATCTCATATAATAGTGATGTCACATGTAGTGAGGGCAGTAGAGGGGAAGATGGTTATACCCCAAATGATAGTCCGACTACGCCACCCCAGGGAAAACTTACACCAGTAAGCCCCAGGGAATACTTCAAAGTAATTGTCAGTATGCTGTTTATTATACTAGTAATTTCAGTTTATACACCAAGGCAAAAACAGGTTCTAAATGCACGAGGCGACAGACGGGATTCCAGTTCAAGAATGTTTATTAACAACTGAGGGAAGGGAGAGTGGGAGTGAAGAGGTGGATCATGAAATAACCTGCAACGAGACTGACAAGTTAGCAAGATACAAAAATATATTTATTGAATATCATTTATGTCAGTAAGGCTAAAACAGGGAAACTAGTAGACTAGAGTCTAGGCAGTGCTAAGTAGGACTTACCTGAGGGAGGCAGACTAGCAGACGGCGTGCTCTTGGATCCACACCGCTCACACGTGCACACACACTCAAAGAAGTGGTTATAAGGTGAACTATGACACGGCAAGCAACCCACAGCACACTGCACACACAGCACAATCACGGCACACCCACAGCACACTAAACAGCTTGATACACCCGCATGCAGTGACAGGGGCCCACCACCAGGTGCCTAGCCTCCCTCTGGAAGCACCTAGCAACTGCTTAACAAATAAAATGAAAACGATTATTGCACCAGGGGATATCAACAGTCCATCCTAATCATGAAACACTCAGACAGTAATAGCAATCATGTAACGAGGCTAACTACAGACCAGAACAAACAAGCATGCACCAGGACAGCTACAGCGCCACCAGCCTTATGCCCAGTCACATGCAGACAGAAAACACACTAGACAGAAGCATTACTCCATTGGAGTGGACAAGATGGTACAATGCTCAGACAAAAAGAACATCACAAAGAAAACGAAAACCCAGCCCAGATATATGTCAGACCAGCATGCACAACAACAGTTTGGCAGAGTCACGAGCATGCTGAATCACACACGCATTGTCAGGCTTAAACAAAACAGCAGCACCTTTGTGATCAGGCAGTTATCAGACGGTTATCACAGGAACGACGAGGTCAGCGGCGAAGTACGGTTCCTCACTAATAAACAGATGCGCTAATTAGAGCCAGTGTGAAAAGAGGCTACTCCTCCAGCGTTAATGAAAATAGGAAAGGCATACCTGAACATGCAGGGACAAGGACATACCGAAGGCGAGCGTCAGAGGGAAGGCTAGGAATACAGGGCTACAAAACAAACACGAAAAGGTAAGCCCAAAAGTAATGGGTAAAAGTTGTACCACTCGCCTGCAAACAAACACCTACCCGGCAAATCAGGAAAGCACCTCAACAGGAGAAGGGGTGTGGTTACAGACACCGTAATGCACGCACACAACGTCTGGTCCTTTTATCTCCATCTAAGTGGAGGTTATCAGTGACTAGGCTGACGATAGTTGGGCTGATTGAATGTGAATGTAAAAGCAGGGAGTGTAGGTGTAACAACACCACCCTACCACACACATTTGAAAGGATAACTGATGACACACCGTACCTTGTCGGGGGTGTCAGGATGTGAACTTGTGAGCAGTGGCGGCTCCTGAAAAAATTCTCAGGGCTGGCAATTTTTTTGATAATGATTAAGGCGACCCATTCAGTAGGTACATTAAGTTAGCTGATTAACTCATACAGCACTACCTTTTTGTCCACTATTGGCAGCACACAACAGTAATATGTCCCCTCTTGCTACATAGAGTAGCAAGTTACAGGTGGAAAGCTATGGAAGAAAGTTGCATCCAGGAGCCTTCATAAGCAAACATGATGTGGCTCCACATTAAATTATCCCACTTTTTCATTATCCACGTTTCTCAAATGTTGTATGATGTAACATAGCTTAACAGGCCACATGATATGTCCAGTAACAACATAAACAAGGGGTAACATAAGTCAAAACCAACAATATTTATTGACTGATCTTGAAAGTATTGGCTTACAAAAGCAAAATAAGTCATCACATAAAAAATAATTCAGTGTTAGTGCAAGAAGCGAACTGTGAAACCTATGAAAAGTGACGGTGGTATATGAAATACAGACCGCGTTAGCCACTTCACGACCGCGAATTCTTGGATGTAGGATTTCCCTCCCTTTGTAGAAACCTGTTGAATGGATACATTTGGTCTAGGAAGTCCTAATTGTTTGGTTGTCAATTTATCTTCATTAGTACGCCGACTAAAAAGGAGTTTCTGTCAAAGAGCGAATCGAGTTATTGCACTGAACAAGGCAGCCATCTTGACAGAATATCCCTCCGTCGAAGCTGTATGACGTTCGTATAGGCTTTTACGTCCACTACTTATGACACGACATGGAGGGGCGAGCCCTCCCGGAAGTCGTAGAGAATGCATTGAGAGCTCTGTTTTGTGAAAAAATGGATTTAACATGGGAGTCAACGGGAGAGGTCTGGGGCGATTTTCATTTCGCCCCAAATCGCCCCAGAAGGGGCGGGGCCATTTGAAGCACGACTTTAGGCTGTCTGAACGACTGTTACCTGATTCGACAATGACATACAGAGGCAGATCAGACGGTCTAGTGGTAGAATCCGACAGAAAAAAAGTTAATACATTTAAATTTACATGTCATTTACACGACTTACAAGGATATTGCGTTTATACATCAGGAGGTTTTTTTTTTTTTTTTTTTTCATTTCCCCTAGGTAGTGCGTCGCCCCAATCACCCTTATGGACAAGCCGCCCCTGCTTGTGAGTATATTTAAACTCTGATGTGTGTGACATCAGTCCCTGTTGACAAAAGCACTGCATGTGCCAATGGTTAAGGTAAATGAAATCTCTCTGGATGTATTCATTCATTCATTCAAAAAAAAAATAATAATAATACTATACCAGCATTAACTAGAAAATAAACACAAACTGTAGCTGTGTTCCATAGACTTTAATGCCACTCTCAGCTACTGACATGCCTGCATCGGACATGGTCTCCTGGAACTCACTTATGTCAAGTCATTGCAATTCAAGTGTGTGTCTCTATGCACTGATCTGCATGGGAAGTGACTGTCTGAAGCCTTTGTGTTTTTCTTTTTTCCTGTCCCTTTTTCCAAGACCCCATTGATTGAAGCACTCAAGATAAAACCTCATCAGACAATCAACACAGCGCTTTAAATGGTGGAGGAAACAAAATGGCACAGGCTAATCAAGTGTGACTTGATGTGAGTTATCTCTTAATCAGTCACCGCATAAATAATTATTCACATTTGAATAAGAATGCTTTGGTGTGTTTTTTTTTTTCTTCAACTTACTTGTTATCATTTTAGATTGGCCTTTGTCTGTTTAATTGGATTCAAGAGAAAGCAAAGACATAGCACAAAGTGTTCAACCCCCACTACCTCTTCACTTCAGTAAATTTCATTTCATATTAACTGTACAAGTGGCAAGGCTGAATATGCTTAATGCGTTAGTTGATACTGTCTGGAAACTGAACTGAACTCAACGCAAAGTCTAGCACTGATTCGTAACTTATGATGACCTGATAACGACTCAGGAGAGAGAGGTTTTAGGTATTAGTTTCACTGAACCTTTGTAATGCAGGGAATATTCATCCGAGCAAAATCTTGTATTTATTAATAATGTTCTACCATGACCACACACAATTGGGACTTAGCCTGCACAACCCCATCCTGTTCTGACAGCTATATCTCAGCTCCAAAGCAGGAAGGTCTGATGTTACTGATAACCTATTATGCACACTTTCTATGTTCATTATTTCATTTTGGGGGTCTACTAGAATACACTCTGTTAAAGCTCCTGTGTCTTTAAGCCCCCCCTCACCATGAGCCCAGTGCACTCTGATTGGTCAGCTAGGTGGGCAATAAGTACTGTGTTTAGACATTACATCATCTTGTAACAAAGGAAAAGGGCTGGAATTTCAATGAGGGGTTGAAGGCAGCTGAGAAAAGTGTATCTGGTGTGTACTGTGGGATTTGTAACTTTGCAGACAAATAGCTATACTACACTAAAGGAAACGGGGGGGGGGGGGGGCAGAAAAGGATAACAGGTCCTCTTTAAGTTTTATGCTCAAGAGTACGTGATTGTAGAAGAGGAAGGGAAAAAAAGCTTTACTCTTTCACTCCTCTTATGTTTGTGTTTGTGGTCTGGGAGTCAGACCAGCAGTCTTTCCACTCCGTGCTAACCCTGCCTCAATATGTGTATGTAAACACACGCCCATGAATATTTCATGACAGGGTTGTAAATATGTATGTATGTTTTTCTGGGCTGCTGTGATTTCCTGGTTGTTTGTTTGTGTAAAATATGCTAAAGGAATGTATCTTACTGTGAACACATGTTTCCAATGCCTCCTGTAAGCCAGGCTAACTGGAGCCCCTGGGAAGCATTGCAGACACAGTCCCCACTCAGTTTCCACAGTGACCAGTCAAACCCTTCAGCTCCATCAGGATACAGAGCTAAGAAAAGATCAAAGTCAGGAATTAGTCCTTCAAGATTTTTGTCGCATGTGGAGATGGATGATTCCAGTGACATTGTGAGTAGTTGGTAGTAGTTATTTCAGTGATTTCTTACTCTCCCAGCAGTTTAAGGGATAATGCAGACAAATGAACCAGCTGAAAACTATCTCAAACAGCACATGGAGCCCCTAGGAGAAACCTTCCTACACATACCTCAAGAGGCTGAATCAATGTTTCTAGCGTCGTTTATTGTTATTCACGTAAGTTTGAGCATGCGTGAGATGAGTATGATGGGCATGACTCAGATTGGAGCACAGGTGATCATGATTAGAAAGAACATCAACATGAAATACTATGCAAGTCAAAATAAAAAAGTTCCCAAATAAGGACGACTGTAGGCTAGATGTTGCTCATAGATTCCGAAATAAAAAATGAACGGCTAATATATTTGTACCGATTTTTATGTAATGAAGCACATAATGTAATGCAACGCTTATCTGCAGGTTTGATCACTCCACATCCAGACCCCGCTCCAACTCAGACTTCACCCAACAAACTGCACCCCCTGCTATCACCTCCCCTCTCCCTCCTAACTCCCCCCCGGCACTGACGGTCTGTGAAGAAGATGTGTGAGCTCTTTCAGAAACAGAAGATCAGGAAGGCTCCAGGCCCAGACGGTGTGTCACCCTCCTGTCTGAAAGTCTGTGCTGACCAGCTGGCCCCCATCTTCACACGGATCTTCAACAGATCTCTGGAGCTGTGTGAAGTCCCCTCCTGCTTCAAGCGCTCCATCATCATCCCGGTTCCCAAGAAACCCTCCATCACTGGACTAAATGACTACAGGCCCGTCGCCCTAACGTCTGTGGTCATGAAGTCCTTCGAGAGACTGGTGTTGTCCCACCTGAAGGTCATCACTGGCCCCCTGCTGGACCCTCTGCAGTTTGCCTACCGGGCTAATAGGTCAGTGGAAGATGCAGTAAACATGGGACTGCACTACATCCTGCAACACCTCGACTCCCCAGGGACGTATGCAAGGATGCTGTTTGTGGACTTCAGCTCGGCGTTCAACACCATCATGCCAGAAGTCCTCCTCACCAAACTCACCCAGCTCACTGTGCCCGCCACCACCTGTCAGTGGATTACGAACTTCCTGACAGATAGGAAGCAGCAGGTGAGGCTGGGTGAAATTACATCCAGCACCCGGACAGTCAGCACTGGTGCCCCCCAGGGATGTGTGCTCTCCCCACTGCTCTTTTCTCTGTACACAAATGACTGCACCTCAGGAGACCCGTCTGTTCAGCTCCTGAAATTTGCAGACGCAACAAAAATCATTGGCCTCATCCGAGATGGAGATGAGTCTGCATAGTC